>NC_143163.1:5156515-5459545 GCF_047325235.1 Durio zibethinus
GATAAAGAAACGATAGCACTTGGGGAATTTAGGATGTCAAAAGTTCTGACCTATCTAACCCACATGTGCTATTTCATTATATTTTAATCTTCAGCATTGGGAGTTCTCAATCTTAGTAAAAAAAAATATTACAAAGAAAGAAAGAAGAAGCAAAGCTGAAGACAAATCAACAAAAAATATGTGTATTTTATACATAAAACTAATGCTAGAGTGTTTGCCTTGTTGCATTCCATCAAATTGGATAAGGATCTAAGAAAGTATGGGAAAAACATTTATTGTTCTTCCAACAACCACCAAAACAAAGCCTTCAATTCCCTGTAACATACAATGGGGAATGCAGCCGTTGTGATGTCTCTAGTACTTATTTAACGTCTCCATTGCTACTTTAACAAGGCTTGTTTCTTTCCATGGCAGCAGTCTGCTTGTCTCCTATCGCCTAATGTCATAAAGCTGCCATGCATGTGTTACAAATCAGAGAGCATGGGCACTCTCATCTCTGATCTCTGCCACTACAATCTATATCTCTAGAGTGCACTATTTTTTTTTCTCTTCCAGTTTGCGGATCTCGTTAGAGAAGGCACTAAATCTTGGTTTTGGCTGCACATGATTTTCTGCAATAATAAAAATTAAATTTATGAATGTACTTTAAAATAAATTTGTAAACATTCAATTCAAAGCCAAGTGAACCTGCCAGAATTGACAAGTGTCTGTACAAAGAAATTCCAATTACTTAACCTGGCATCAGCTTTGGCGACTGATCTTGGGCTAAACCAAAGTCCATGAACTCAGAGTTAAACTTTTAGTAATTCTTCTACTTCGTTGAATTGAATGCAGGATAGCAGAAGAAAAGCATTACTCCTATATATATTGTGGTCCTACCACAGAATGTTAACAAAAGCATCAGCTTTCAAATTTCTTGGACTATCTTAAATATCAGGAAACTCCATTAATGTCAGTGAAGATCCTAGTTTTAAAACATCAACACATAATAGCTGTCCAGGTCAATCGGATTGCCAAAGCACTACCAGAAGGATGGAGTTTTATTACAGTATCAAAAGCAAAAGATGTAGAAAGCATGAATCCCATTATCACAGGAACTAGAGGACAGGGGTCAGCACAATAAATGGATTGTTTAAAATGTGCAAGACATTCCATCACCACATGCCACCAAAGATTTTTCTTTTTCTTTTTTCTTTTCCCGGAAAAGGTTTAAGCCAGATAAAGCTATCAATGATGAAGCCATGTAACAAATTTCAACTAAAACTCGTATCGAATTTTACAGATCACCTTGCAAAGAAAATTATTGGTAGTATTCAACTTTTATTAACTCAATTAACTTTTATAGGGTAAGATTTTTAAATATTTTATCCCAAAAAAAAAAGTTTTGAGTACAATGCCAAAAAAATAGAAAACTTATCCTATCGTACTGTATATTGCAATACATACTCTGTATGCTATTATGCTTTTTCAGAATTGGATTATAATAAACCTGAAATTGATTCTGCCATGCATGAAAAAGAAAAAAAAAGTAAGTGGAGCATGTATTGGGACTTAGTTTTCTTTATTTTATTGGTACTATTCTTAAGAAAATTTTTTACAGTATTTAATTTAGTCGGTAAGGTTTTGGCAAGAAAAACAGTAAAAGGATGAGTGAGGTCAAGAACAGTATAACACGTTTTTTTGGTTCTGAAACTTTTGGTAGCACAATGAACAAAGCATGCATTTGGACTTAGTTTTCTTTATTTTATTGGTACTATTCTTCAGAAAATTCTTTACAGTATTTAATTTAGTCGGTAAGGTTTTGGCAAGAAAAACAGAAAAAGGATGAGTAAGGTCAAGAACAATATAACACGTTTATTTTGTTCTGAAACTTTTGGTAGCACAAGGAACAGAAACAGTACATGCAGATTGCAGGGTGAAGTTGTCGAGCCATCGAGGACAAAGCGAAATGGGTGGATTGTTGGATGCCAGGCACGAAAGAGAAATGGGTGCCGTTGAAGTCTTGTCATAACGCAATATGGATTGCGGAAGAAGAAATAAAGTTTCTTTAGTTTTGTATTCATATATTTCAAGGCTTCCGTCGTAGCAAATTGGTAGTTCCTCCTGAATTAATTTGAAACTCTTTCTTGGGCCAATATTTCGTTTTCTATAAGAAAAAAGAGTTGACTCACTATAGTTTTCATTTAAGCATAGGAAGCCGAAAGCCCACGACTAAAGCCTACTTCATTTTGATAACAAAGTTAAGGGCAGATGTAGCAAAGTGCTCTATAACAAATTCAAGGGTTGTGCCGGTTGGGGTTCATGATTCAATTTGGTAGAGAGTTGTATTTTAGAGGCAGAGTTCCATGGTGTTTTGGAAGGGCTGGAATCGGCTTGGAAAAAGGGTTATAGAAATGTGATGGGGGACTTTAACACCTTGTTGGCTTTCAACAAAAATTATTCATCCTTTACAAGAGGAGGATCCTTTAAGTCAGGTGATCTTGGTTGGAATGCAAAAGATTTGGCACCAAGAATTGGCATTATCTGATTACTCATGTCTATAGGAGGTAAATAAATGTGTTGATCTACTTGGGTATTCGGCTAAGCCAGGTAGTAAGGGCCTCACATATTTAGATCACCCTCATCCTCATCAAGTACTGCATTGCATTTTCTTTAAGATTGCCATTAAGAAATGCGGGTTCAAATCCCGACAGCGGAAGTTTGTTTTTGATTTATTCTTTTTTTCTCATTCTTGGACGAAAAAGAGAAGAGTTTGAATCTGGATTCACTGTAAGATTCATTTAAGCTTATAAAGCCGGAAGCCCGCTATGAAAAGTCAATCCACTTCATTTCCCCAATAAAATTAAAAGTATTGTTAGCTCAATTGTTTGTTTGAATTCCAGCAGGCAGCGGAAAAATAACTTTTGTTTTTTCTTGTCAGTATTCGTGGCCCAATGAAATAGAAGAGACCATCTCATAAGCCCAAGGGAGGTTGTTGGTGACGAAAGATTGAAAGTCTTTCAAAGAGTCTTTAGAAGAGTCTTAGTGGTTGGCAACACATTTTTATAGTTGCCGCCCTCCCATCCCTCATTCAGTTCTTGAATTTTGGAAGGCATGAATTTATATGACTACCTTCCGCTGGTAATTCGTAAGACGATGATTTCGGGTTCAAATCCCAGCAGCTGAATTTATTCTTTTGAAGTTGATTTAGAACAAGTTCTAAACATCATCCGATCATTTTGGACCAAAAAAAAAATGTAAATAGAAAATGGAAATCTATTCAATGATAAAATTTGATTTGCAGTAGAAGTTGCAAATTTCAAAAACCTAGTCAAGTCGCAGAAGAAGGGTTATTTGTTAGCTTTTAAGCCAATCAAGAATACCCTTTTGTGCTTCTGTCAGGTGTTGCTCACTCTTCCCTTTCACACTTCCTTCTATGAATTCAAAGTAATCCTTGTAGTTTCGCTTACAATAAATAATTCTGTAAGATAACAATTGAAAAGAAGACACAAAACACTCTGAAAAGGTAGATGGATGGAAAAAGGAAAACAGAGAAAAAGTAACCTGCAAACATTGCAGCTTCAAAATGCATGCATTAGAGTTACAAAACGTTAACAACATTCAGGAGAAGATTTATATACTTAATTTAAATTAAAAGTGGAAGTTAAAATAAAGAAACAAAAAACAGAACTAAAAATAAGAGCATTGTTGAATTGGTCGAAGTCATCTGAACTCAAAATTCGCATACTTCCGTGACATCATAAAAGCTTTTAGTTCAAACAGTTGACATGAGAAGTAACGAAAATATTCATAGTTCAAAAGCTTTTGAACTCAACCCTTTGAACACTCCAGTTATCGCAGTCAACCGGCTTTTAATTTGGCGAACATGCTCCAAATTGAGAGTACTAATCTTTGAGGTCAATTTATCTAAGGCTGGATGAGCCTCTTGCTCTAATGTCCTTGCCTGCCGTGGAAAAAGAACAACGCAATGGCCAAAAAAGTTCAAGGACAAACTAAAAGAGAGTAAGAATGCGTACTTCATTTTCTAAGCAGCTTCAAGGCATGCCTCCAATGCAACATACTCAAATGGGAGAATCTTTTGATCCATCTTGGTGCTCATGACCTCGTTTCTCTTCTGCCTTACCTTCCTCATCTTGAATCTGGGACTGTGAAAACCTTGCGGACAAATTCTGGGAACTAGTTCCAACTATGCAGCTGGAAATCATCAATAGCACTCTCCAAATGATAGACTCAGCGAATAAAAACATAACTTTACCTTGTTGAATTAAGCGAATTTCATTGATGCGTAAACAAGGCAGTAAAAAGAGTCCTCAACTCCTTCACCTAGTGGTTGAAGAGCTACGAAGACATTAAGATCTTTGTTTCAAATCAAGACTTCCTTCCCTTCCCACTTGTCATGGTTACGCCGATCCTATGTAATAAAAAAAGAAAAGCAGTAAAAAGAATAAGAACACTAAATCGAAAACCCATAAAACAAAATCCACTAAACAAAGACATATAAAAACCTGGGCTTTGGTTGCTTGATAATGACGCAAAATCCGGCTATGCAACTCGTTAACGAACGGCGTAACCGAAGGTTCCTTAGAATTCAACAGCAAAACCTCTTGGGCCATGATGATTGCCTTAATGTGTTCCAATTGATCACGATCGCTCTTTCTCCACCCAGAATCGTCGACGGGTACGACAGAAGCGGGTCCAAGATCCAAAGATCTCGATCAGGTAAACCCGTGCGTCTCATGATATCATGCTTTCCGGCCTCCACCACCTGGGTCTGGCTCGTCGAGTCCAGTAAAAGCAATGCCGGGACATCGGACCCTTTTTCTAATGAGCAGCGACGGTGAAGGTAAGAATTTGATATGGATTTGGAGTGGGCCACTTTGATGGATTCAGGTTATCTTGGGGTTTGGCAGTGGCTAAGCCCTACGTTCAGCAATAAGTTTAGTTTGATAATTTCACTCTTCAAACTCTGATGCAGTTATTAATTATATCGGTTGAACTATGCTTGGTTTCTTGATTAAAAATGTTTTCATGGGCCCCGATAAAATTCGATTTCAATGATCTTGGGATCTGAAGATGATCTCTATAAAAAAAAAAGAAAAAAGAAAAATCAGATTATTTCTTTCGTAAAACTTGCTATATAATCTTGAAATATTGTTAGCATATTTAAGGATTAAAATTTATGGTTATATTATTCAGTGAAATTAAAATATAATAAAAAATTCAACACGTATTTATAGTACAATGACAAATTTAGTTTTAATCTCAAATTCCAATGATCAGTGAACTAATCAATTTTGGTAGTTGAAGAAAAAGTAATAAAACATAAATAAAGGATTAGTGCTAATTCTTAATGAGAAATATGTTTTAACAGTATAGAATTAAAACGATCTATCTACAACCAAGTTCCTTAACAGTATTAGCTAGTCAGAACTCCTAATGCAGAAGAAATTGTACTAAGCATGGCGGTCTTTGTCATTGACTGGCAGCTCTATTCGTTGAGGAGTAGAGGTAAAGCCCCGGCACTGGTCCCAACTCAAATAAACAAAAATTGGTGCGGCTAAAGGCAGAGCACGAGACAGCCCGTAAGCACTTGATCAAAATGTTTCTTCGACTACTTTTACTTCTAACCATCTTCGAGATTTCCATGTCACAGTCAATAATCCGGAATTTACCAGGCTTTTCTGGTAATCTTCCCTTCAAACTTGAAACCGGGTATGTCTATATTGAAGAACTTCTGCTGTTTATGCTGCATTTTTCGCTCCTTATAATTCCAATGTGAGTGTCAACTATTGATTCTAGCTGTCTCTTATATTGATCAATTAAGGTACATTGGAGTAGGTGATTTGGATGAAGTGCAACTATTCTATTACTTCATTGAGTCTGAGAGGAACCCAAGAGATGACCCCCTTCTGCTCTGGCTCACCGGTGGCCCTGGTTGCTCTGCTTTCTCTGGTCTTGTTTATGAGATTGGTACGTTTCTTATCCTTCACACATGGATATCTCTTCTGCCTTTTGCTCGTCAGACCTTAAACAACAACCTCTCTTTACCTTATAGTCAACGTCTACTATGAACCAAACGTTTAAGTACGGATGATATCTTTGTGAATATCTGTAGGTCCATTAACTTTCAATTATAGTAATTCCAAAGGAACCAAGCCAACATTTCAGCTGAATCCATATTCATGGACGAAGGTTCTAAGATCTTAGCCAGCTGATTCATTTGTTTGTTTATTTTCAAGAAAATTATGCATTCCTTTGTTTCATTGACAATTAGAGCAAATCTACAGGTTGCCAACGTTATATTTCTGGATCAACCGGTTGGTACTGGATTCTCATATGCAACAAAAGCAGAAGGATATAATACTAGTGATACATCATCAGCAGCACAAACCTATGAATTTCTAAGGAAGGTGAGCACAACCTGTTAAAGGGATTAATGGAAGAACAGAGAAAACTTTTGGCAACTGATTCACGCATTTGAGTTACAAACAAAGAGTACTGATTATTAAAGAGACCAAGTTTGCATTTTCCTTTATGCAAGCATACCTAAGCTAGGATTTTGATCCAGGGGTTCAAAATAGCAGGATTTAATTCTATTGTGACTGACATATTTTGCAGTGGCTTATGGTCCATCCAGAGTTCCTTTCAAATCCACTTTATATTTCTGGCGACTCTTACTCCGGTATAACTGTTCCAGTCATCGTTCAAGAAGTGTTAAATGGTATAACTCATGTTTGCAGTAGTCAGTTTTTACATATCTTTAACAAGCTTCCATTATTTGGGTAAAATGAAAGCTGCATAAAAGAGTTTCATATTATTTAAAACCATTTGTTGCCTGTCAGCAGGCAAATGGAAGGAAAATGTAGAAATGGAAACTTTCCTAGAGCTTTTCAGTTTTAACATAAGATGTTGATTCATCTTCATTTTTTAATTTATTATTTCAGGTCTTCAAATTGGACATCAGCCGCCAATGAATCTCCAAGTATATATCTCCAATTTAATAGCAACTAAAACTTACTTTCCTTTCTCTGATTGACTTTCCGAGTCATGATTGAAATAATGTTTTTTTCTCACTGGACTCAGGGATACATCCTAGGCAACCCTGTAACAGATGCAGAATATGACTTGAACTCTAGGATTTTGTTTGCTTATCGAAAGGCACTCATATCAAAGAGTCTCTATGAGGTAAGATAATAGTTTCTTTTTAGTGATTATCATTAATTCATTTCAGTTCTTGTACAGTGCAATTCTATAATATGCA
The DNA here is from genome assembly GCF_047325235.1 of Durio zibethinus. Taxonomy (NCBI): domain Eukaryota; kingdom Viridiplantae; phylum Streptophyta; class Magnoliopsida; order Malvales; family Malvaceae; genus Durio; species Durio zibethinus. The sequence continues at coordinate 5,163,777 of NC_143163.1, forward strand.
ATATAAATAAATCTATTCAAGTCAACAAAAAGAAACTGCAAGGGGGAATATACAACTCCAGATCCAAACAACACAGCCTGCATGTCTGATCTTCAAGCTGTTACTCAGGTGAGCAGGTTAAAATTCTATTGGTTTTCATATGATCATTCTTTGATTTTCCAAGTTTTACGGGCACGAAACTGATCAAGCATTTCAAGTTTTATGTTTGCTAGTGCTTTGGAAACATAAATGTGGCACAAATATTGGAACCGAACTGTAATAGATTGTCTCCAAAACCAAAAAGACCGAAGTGGGATCATAGATCACTTGGCGACAGCTCTTTAGCTGTTCTTCTGTCATCTCCTCAGTCTGCTGAACTGTGGTGCCGGGTAAATGACAGACTTCCCATCTATTTTACATTGCAGTACTCTACATATTTAGATTAAAGTGACCGTTGTCCAAGTATATAACTAATTTCTTTGTCTGCAGAACTATCATTATCTCTACTGCTACGTTTGGGCTAATGATAAAACTGTCAGAAGTGCTCTTCATATTCGAGAGGTTTATTTAATACTGAATTATAACAAATGTTAAAGTCTCTGATATCATGTAAATTCTAAAAAACATCTTCACAGCTGACAAAATTATTCAGGGAACAATTGGGGAGTGGTTGAGATGCAATGGCAGCTTATCCTATGATTATGATGTCTCGACTAGTATTGGTTATGAGCGAAACCTGACCAGGGAACGGCTTCGAGCTCTCATTTACAGGTAATGCCATTTAAACTTTTGTTCTTCATAGTTCATAGTTTGCTATACCTGTAAACCATAAACCATCCGTAGATTGATGATCAAGTTATGGTCTTTTAATTGGTCCAACCACATGTATTTTCTTGGACTTTTAAGTTTTAATTCCCTAGCTAGCTAAACAAAACTTTTTCTGCTCTCCATCGTAGTGGTGATCATGATATGGCTAGACCTTATTTGGGCACACTAGCATGGATAGAATCATTGAATTTGACATTCCAGGTTGATTGGTATCCATGGTTCGTTGATGGTCAGGTTGCAGGGTACGTATGTTTCTATTTGAAAAATCCATTCTATACTCTTTCTTATCTCCATCTTCCCATGCTATTATTATTCAAACTTTTCTATTCCTCCACTTTGGTTCTTTCCTTTTCTTTTGAAGGTATAGTATGAATTACGCGGAGGAGAAGTACTCTTTGACATACGCAACAATTAAGGCAAGAATTCTCTAATCAACCTTTCCAAATTCCAATTATATTTTCATTCAAACGCTACCAAAAGATTGATTGCATCACCAATCTCATGTGGTTGCACAGGGTGGGGGTCACACTGCTCCAGAATACAAGCCTAAAGAAGCCCTTGCCATGATTGAAAGGTGGCTCGCTCATTTCCCATTATGAAAGCTTAACAAGCTCCGAGAATCAAGATAATTAGTTAGCAGTAGTTTAATCTAATTCATAGTTGAACCTTCAAGGTTTCAACCAATAATATGACGCTTTAGTTTCATTTGAGATCAAAGCAACTTAGTTTCATTGGCCCATCAAATAATTTATGTTCCCTGTATATGCTTCATTATCTGATTTGCCCCCATATATGTACATAGAAGCTTGGGTATAATTTCTTGGACTCACCATAATATGGCTGAAGCCAACCAATTGAAGGTTCTTGATAACACCGCCTCCAGGCTCGGTTCCCACAACCTCTCTCCGTCTCACATTCTTTGATCTGCAATGGTTTTCTTTTCCTAATATACAACGCTTTTTATTCTACCAATCCCCATGCTCAACCTTGGACTTCATGGAAACCATTCTGCCATTGCTAAAACACTCTCTCTTACTCTCAAACAATATATTTTTTCCCATTCAAAACCAATATTATGTGCTCTCCATCACCTGAAAAGCCTTATATCCATTATAAAGATGTGATTTTGTTAGTTCCATGGTTGTCAAATCCACTGCAGATTTCAACCATGTCGTTGCCAATTATCCTCTAGATGTTAAATTGTTACAACTGTAGACACCTCGTTTAATAAACATTTAATAAGAAATTTAAGTTATTTTGACTCAATTTAATTTCAAACACAAAGATTTAAAATCGATGGGGTTTGAGTTCATCCGATATCTAATAAATTGTTTTTTTATGATTATTTTTATTTTTGTTTTATTTAACAACAAAGATAATGAAAGAAAGATAATAGAATAAATAAGATAAATATATATTTATCTGATTCATTCTATATTGTTGTAGTTAACTTTAGGTCCTATCAATACTTTGCTTACAAAATAGATTAGTCATTGTTTTCCTTCTTCTTTTTGGATTAAGATCGAGTTGAAAGTCTGATATGTGCTAGCCAAATACAATATAATGTGTTGCCAGTCCTCGAGTTAGACAGGACATGTAAAGAGGATAAGAACTCTTTGAGCTCATCAAAAGCTTTTTGGCATTGAAGAGGTCATTTGAAGTCAGAGACATTCCTAAGAGTTTTGAAGAACGTTGGTCATAGTTTTGTCGATCTAGACATAAATCGGCTAAGCGTGACTATTTTGCCTAATCTCTGCATTTCTTTTACCAACGTCAGCGCTTTCATTTTTGAGATCGCCTAAACCTTATCGAGGTTTGCCTCTATCCCCCTTTGATTAATCATGTAATCAAGGAACTTGCCTGATGTAACCTCAAAAGCACATTTGCTTGGGTTAAGTCTTGTATTATACTTTTTCAAAATGTTGAAAGTTTTTCTGAGGTTTTTCAGGTAGTTGGTTAAACTCTAGCTCTTGACTATCATGTCGTCTACATATACCTCCATATTACGATTGATCTGGTCTTTGAACACCTTGTTCATCAATCTTTGGTAGGTCACCCATGCATTTTTCAATCCGAAGGGCATGACCTTGTAGCAGTAAAGGCCTTTTTAGGTGATAAAGGTTATTTTATCCTCATCTTTTTTTAATATTTTGATCTGCTTGTAGCCGGAATAAGCATCCATGAAGTTAAAGAGGCCATGCTCGGCACTATCATTTACTAACTGAATTATGCTAGGGATGAGGAAGCTATCTTTTGGACAAACTTTATTCAGATTGGTAAAGTCCAAGCACATTCTCCATTTTTTACTATGCTTTTTGAGTATGACCACATTAGCTATCCACTCATGATAGTAGACCTCATGATAGTAGACATCCCTGATAGAGTCAGCTTATAATAATTTGTCAATCTTTTCCTCAATGACCTGTTGTCTTTCAAAGGTAAAAGTTCTTTTCTTTTGCTGAATTGGTTTGACCTTGGGATTACTGTGTAGTCTGTGGACCATCACATTGGTATCAATTTCAAGCATATCGAACGGTGTCTAAGTAAACAGGTTGGCATTATCTTTTATGAGTTAAATTAGTTGGTTTTTATGCTGGAGCTTGGCTTCGATTTGCATGTATTTTTTAGGAATGTTGTTCCAGAACGAAATTGTCATGAGGTCGTCAGTTGGCTGGGTCAGTTTGTATCTGAGTATGACCTTTAATCGATAAGTTCTTTTTGTTCCATTAGCTTGAGATCATTTTTTGCGAGAGCATATCTTGATGTGATGACTAGTATATTGAACAACATGTTGAACGTATTAGTAGAAGTAAAGTATATTCTTTATTTAATGTTGTATTTTGGTCGACGTGTTAGCTCAATCCAAATAACATTAAATTTTTTACATCGACTTAGGAACTTAGTCATTTCTATTGTTGTTTCAAAAAATTCAAGAAATAGGACAAAATTAAAGTTTTTCAAAGCTTAGAAGCTCATAGTGGCTTAAAAGTGTGCTTCTCCCAGATCGATCTTATGTTTTATACTCTTGTCAATGGTTTCCTACTCTTTATCAATTTTTTGTGTGGGTTTCTCTTTGCTTTCCTTCTCAGTGTTGGTCGAGCTGTCTATTTACTTCCCAGTCCTATTTTTTATTATTATGATGTAACATTACCGTATTGTAGACTGGTCTTATTGAACTTTTCTAACCCCTATAGGTGTTAAGAATTTTACCTTCAAATAAGGAGTTGAGCTTATAAGCCACATAACAGGTTGGCTAGGTCAGGTTAATATTATGTTGTAGGCAGATGGGATATCCACTACCATGAACTCCACGATCGAGGTGATTGTTTTTAGTTTGATCTCTAAAAAGATTGAGAGCTTGATAGTTCTTTTTATAGGCACTTACTCATTTTTAAACCCCATAATGTGGTGTTGATTAGTTTCAATTGATCTTCATTAATCTCTGTTTTCTTGAAACAGCTATATTACATAACGTCAGTCAAACTCCTATTGTTAAATAAGATTATTTTAGCCACATAGTTATACACCAAGGTTATGATCACTATGGCATCATCATATGGGTGTTGGATCCCCTCAAGATCTTTCAAGTTGAATGAGATCAGCTCGTCTCTCCAGTCTTTTTCTTTCTTACCTAAGTTACCTACTGCCATTACCATGCCCAGGTTAAACTTCCTCTTTGCTGAGGTAGAGCTACCCTTGTGATCACGTTAATCACCTTGGTAATTGACTTGCTAGTTTTAGCTTGGCCCTACTTTTGATTTGGCTATTTCTTCGAGTATCTTTTTTTTCTTGATATGTTCTTTCTTGTTTGCCTTAAGTGGGCACTTTGAGTTTATGTCTGTAGTCTTTTCTAAACTGATCTTATCTTTTCTGTCCCACGAATCTCTTCAACTAACCTTGCCTTATCAAAGCTTTAATTACATTTTTTAGGTCGATACAGTCTTTGGTATTATAGCCGATGTTCTTATGAAAGGTATTTTTTTTTGGGTCCCGCTTGTATTTTACTCAGTGGCTTAAGCCATCTGAGGTTAAAATTTTTTTTGACTTACATCAAAATCCTTATACGAGAGGTATTTGTATAGTGTAGCTTTTTTATCCACTGAGGCTTTTAACCCTATGTTGTTTTCCTTTTCAGAGAGAATCATAAAATTATTTACCTTTTTTACAACCAAAGAAAGAGGATGAGCCTTTCTCACATTGGTTTATTTTCATTGTAGTTTAAGTGTTGATATATTTCTCTATTATTAGTAGCGTCGATATATTCCTTATCGTTGAGTTCACTAGTCAGTGCGACAACAGTGATTGTCTATTTCAAGTCTTTAACCTATAGAGCTTTCGCGTTAAAACGCATGACATAGCTTTCTAGGGTTTCATTTTACCCTTGGTGAATTGACATCAAGCTCATGGTCATTTTTTTAGCTCTTCAACTATTCATAAATCGGGACAAGAATAGTGGCTGAGCTTTTTGAATGTAATGATCGACCTTGGCTCTAGAATGCTATACCAAGATTGAGCTGCGCCTTTCAATGTAATGGCCAGACCTTTGCACATTAGAGCTTTATTTACCTCATGTATCATAATATTAGTTCTATAAAGTTTTAAATGATCAAAGGGATCAAAAGTACCAATATATGTTTTCAAAGTTGTCATTTTGAATCTTTTGGGAGGCATGGCTTTATCAATCTCTTTAGTAAAAGATGAGGTCTTCAAGAATTTGAGCCTATCCTCAAATGTCATTGCTTTTGTTTTTAGCTTTTTTTTTCATGGCTTGCATCCAAGCTTTCAAATCTCTGTTCGGTTGAAGTTCGTGGTCTATTTATTTGGACTTTTGGGTAGTGGCATGTGTGAAATTGTGGCTAGGACAATAAGAAGTTAGGTTTATGTGTTTTTCTTTTCTAGAGGCTGATGAGGCTTTTGCCTCTTTGTAGCTCGATTGCTTGACAACAATTTTTTGACCTTGTGTGAGTAAGTTTGGCACTTTAAAAACTTTTGGTGGGAGTTATAGTTTGCAGTATCTTATTGAGAGATTGCATTTACTTAGTCAGGGCTTAAAATTGCTCCATAGTCGGTCATACCTATGGTTGAGCTGGGTGGATAAAATGCTAGCTTTGGTAAGTTTTTGTTATAGCCGAGGCGATTGCCTCTCATTCTTTTTAAGTTCTTTTTCTTGGTGGCATTGTTTTGTGTTCGACTAATATGAAAATGTTATCCTTTACTTTGCGCGCCAAATGTTGGTGCCAAGTTCTAACCTAAGGGTGTTCTTGTAAGTGCAGAAAAAAAGGACGTTTAGAGGCAAAGGTAGGATGTGTTCCCTGCCTTTACACTATGACGCACAAGTCAGTAAGGATAAGATAAAAAAAGAAGTAAAAAAGTAGGAAAGAAAAAAAGAAAAGAATGGGATAAACTTAGCTTTATGGTGCCTAAGTCTTTATATTTATAGGTAAGCTGAGGGAGACAAAAAAGGGACAATTAGGACAAGGCCGAACTGAGGTGGCACTGACCATGTCAGATCGACTTGACATATCAGGTTAGCACAAATAACTAAGATATCTCGGGTTATCTGTTGAAGGCTTTGAGAGGAGAAAAGACTACTATATCTTTTTGACCATTATATGTCCCTAATATGTGGTTTCATGTATTTGATGAGATCTTGACATTTGTTTACAGGGCGTGTGGTGACTTGACTTGCCTTGAAAAATCACTTTTTTTATGGAACAAGGATGTGATCAAGGATGCTGATGAGATAGAGTCCTTCGAATATATTAAAATCAATTTGTAAATTTTAGAGTTCATTATAATCTCTTACCAAAAAATAAAAAAAATAAAAAGTTATTATCATCTCAATTTAAAGACATTACATAAATTGAAATGCAAAAATATATAGCATGATAAAATAATGATTTCACACCAATAGAATTTTACATTTGTCGGTTCCTATGGAATCCAAACAAAAAACAAAATATATAGCAAAATCAAGAAATCGTGCTTAATTTAATGCTTCTAACACTTGGTTTCAATCTATTAAAAAACCAAGCTTTCCCATGCTTCATCTTTCAATAATATTTTAGTAATATAGTTACTCATAAAAAAAAGATATTGCAATCAATTTGAATGCATATAATTCAATTGTCAAATAATTAAAAAGGCATAACGATCATTTTTAATGGAATAAATTTTATATTATTTTATGAATGTTAAAATTTAATGAGTAATTATAAAACAATTAAAAGGTTATTTTCGTAATTATGCTTAGAATGCATTATAATAATTTTGACCAATTATAATGAAGGTTATTTTCATAATTATGGTAGAAAAAGCATTATACAAATTAATCAAAAGGATAATTTTTTGTAATTATGGTTAGAGTGTATTATAGTAATTTGAGCCAATTATAATATAAGGGGTATTTTACGTAATTATGGTGAGACGACATAGATGTAATTACGATTAGAAGGTATTATAAAAATTTTACAAATCATAATATGTGAGATATTTGTGTAATTGTGATAGAATGGCATTATAATAATTTTAGCGTATGATGGTAGAAAGACATTTCGTAATAATGGTTGTAAATGTATTATAGTAATTTGGACAATTATGGTAAGATGAATATTTTATTAATTAAGTTAAAAAAATATTATAGTAATTTTAATTTCTCATAGAAAGGAGGGCATTATAGTCAATTTAAATGTATTTAATTTAATTGTCAAGTAATTAAGAAGGTTTATGACTATTTCTAATAAGATTAATTTCATATTGTTTTATGGATTTTAAAATTTAATGAGTAATTATGCAAAAATAAAAAAAAGTATTTTCGTAATTATGTTTAAAGAGTATTAATGGTCAATTATAATATGAGGAATATTTTTATAATTATGGTATGAGAGGCATTATATGAAGCAATCAAAAGAGTTTTTTATTTTTTTTTTGTTTTTATAATTATGATTAGAAGATATTATAGTAATTTTAGCTTATTATAATATAAGGTTATTTTCATAATTATTGTAAGAAGATATTTTCGTAATTATGGTAAAAAAGTATTATAACAATTTCAACAAAATATAATGAGGTTTTTTTTTTTTTGTAATTATGTTAGGAAGAGCATTATATTCATTTTGGTAAATGATGGTTGGATAATATTTTTGTAATTATGGTTATAGAGGTATTATAATAATTTTGGCCAGTTATGTTAAGAGAGATATTTTAGTAATTATGTTAAAGGGATATTATATTAATTTTGACCAATTATAATGAAGGTTATTTTCATAATTATGGTAGAAAAAACATTATACAAATTAATTAAATGGGTAATTTTTTGTAATTATGGTTAGAGTGTATTATAGTAATTTAAGTCAATTATAATATAAGGGGTATTTTGCGTAATTATGGTGAGAGGCCATACATGTAATTACGATTAAAAGGTATTATAAAAATTTTAGCAAATCATAATATGTGAGATATTTGTATAATTATGATAGAAGGGGCATTATAATAATTTTAGTATATGATGGTAGAAAGACATTTTTGTAATAATGGTTGTAAAGGTATTATGGTAATTTGGACAATTATGATAAGATGAGTATTTTATTAATTAAGTTAAAAGGGATATTATTGTAATTTTAATTTCTCATGGAAAGAGGGACATTATAGTCAATTTGAATGTATTTAATTCAATTATCAAGTAATTAAAAAGGTTTATAACTATTTCTAATAAGATTAATTTCATATTATTTTATGGATTTTAAAATTTAATGAGTAATTATGCAAAAATAAAAAAATATTTTCGTAATTATGCTTAGAGAGTATTAATGGTCAATTATAATATGAGGAATATTTTTATAATTATGATATGAGAGGCAATATATGAAGCAATCAAAAGAGTTTTTTTTTTTTTTGTAATTATGATTAGAGGATATTATAGTAATTTTAGCTTAGTATAATATAAGGTTATTTTCGTAATTATTGTAAGAAGATATTTTTGTAATTATGGTAAAAAAGTATTATAACAATTTCAAAAAAATATAATATGAGGTTTTTTTTTTTTTTTGTAATTATGTTAGGAAGAGCATTACATTCATTTTGGCAAATGATGGTTGGATAGTATTTTTGTAATTATAGTTATAGAGGTATTATAATAACTTTGGCCAATTATGTTGAGAGAGATATTTTAGTAATTATGTTAAAAGAGATATTATATTAATTTTGACTAATTATAGTCAAGGTTATTTTCATAATTATGGTAGAAAAAGCATTATACAAATTAATCAAAAAGGTAACTTTTTTGTAATTATGATTAGAGTGTATTATAGTAATTTGAGCCAATTATAATATAAGGGGTATTTTGCATAATTATGGTGAGAGGGCATACATGTAATTACGATTAGAAAGTATTATAAAAATTTTAGCAAATCATAATATGTGAGATATTTGTGTAATTATGATAAAAGGGGCATATAATAATTTTAGCATATGATGGTAGAAAGACATTTTTGTAATAATGGTTGTAAAGGTATTATAGTAATTTGGACAATTATGGTAAGATGAGTATTTTATTAATGAAGTTAAAAGGGATATTATAATAATTTTAATTTCTCATAGAAAGAGGGGCATTATAGTTAATTTGAATGTATTTAATTCAATTGTCAAGTAATTAAGAAGGTTTATGATTATTTCTAATGAGATTGATTTCATATTATTTTATAGATTTTAAAATTTAATGAGTAATTATGCAAAAATAAAAAAATATTTTCGTAATTATGCTTAGAGAGTATTAATGATCAATTATAATATGAGGAATATTTTATAATTATGGTACAAAAAGCATTATATGAACAATCAAAAGAGTTTTTTTTTTTGTTTTTGTTTTTGTAATTATGATTAAAGGATATTATAGTAATTTTAGCTTATTATAATATAAGGTTATTTTTCGTAATTATTGTAAGAAGATATTTTCGTAATTATGGTAAAAAAATATGAAAAAAATTTCAACAAAATATAATATGAGGTTTTTTTTTGTAATTATGTTAGGAAGAGCATTGTATTCATTTTGGCAAATGATGGTTGGATGGTATTTTTGTAATTATGGTTATAGATATATTATAATAACTTTGGCCAGTTATATTAAGAGAGATATTTTAATAATTATGTTAAAAAGGTATATTATATTAATTTTAGTTAATCATAAAAAAAGGTCATTTAGATATATGTAATTCAATTATTAAGTAATTAAAAAAACATTATGATCATTTTGAAATCCATTGATTTAATATTATTGTATGATGTTAAAATTTAATGAGTAATTATTAAATAATAAAAAATATATATTTGTAATTATACTTAGAATGTATTATAATAATAAAAATATATTGTAATTATACTTAGAATGTATTATGCGAAGCAATCAAAAAAACATTTTTTATATTATAATTAAAGAATATTGATTTTAGTCAAATAAAATATGAAAAGTATTTTAATAGTTATAATAAAATTTTTTTTGATATAGTACATCTCAAACAAAAAAAATCTAAATATATATATATATAATTTTATAGTTTTTAAAAGTATTTATTTAATAATTTTAAAGAAAAGTAAAGAAAAAAAAGTAAAGCTCAAAAAATAAACAAGAAAAAAAGTAAAAAAAGAATTAAAAAATTCTTAATTACTTTTTTATTTTAAAAATACACAATCAAAATGAATAAAAAAAAGTAAAAAAAAAAGTTTTGAATAACGAGTCTCACACATTAAAATATAATACTTATAAATATATATAGTTTTATAATTTTTAAAAAATTTATTATTTTTTTTTAAAGAAAAAAATGTGACCCAATGGGATGAAGACATGTGACATGGTTTGGAAAAGCATGGCAGCCGTACGTCCACTCTTAAAAGTTAAAAAACCGAAAAAAAAAAAGCAAAAAAGCCAATGGGGTAATGACACATGGTATGTGTGGGCAAAGTCCTGTTCGTCAACCAAGTTCCTTAACGTATTAGCTCATCAGAACTCATGATGCAGCAGAAATTGTACATAAGCATGGCAGTTTTTGTCATTGACTGGCAGCTCTGTTCCTTGAGGAGAAGAGGTAGAGCCCCAGCTAACTCAAATTAAAAAAATTGGTGCGGCCAAAAGGCAGAGCACGAGATATTCTGTAAGCACTTGATCAGAATGTTTCTTCGACTACTTTTACTTGTAATCATCTTCAAGGTTTCCATGTCACAGTCAATAATCCAGACTTTACCAGGCTTTTCTGGTAATCTTCCCTTCAAACTTGAAACCGGGTATGTTTATATTGAAGAACTTCTGCAGTTTATGCTGCATTTTTCGCTCCTTATAATTCCAATGTGAGTGTCAAACTATTGATTCTAGCTGTTTCTTGCATTGATCAATTTAAGGTACATTGGAGTAGGTAAGTTGGATGAAGTGCAACTATTCTATTACTTCATTGAGTCTGAGAGGAACCCAAGAGATGACCCCCTTCTGCTTTGGCTCACCGGTGGCCCTGGTTGCTCAGCTTTCTCTGGTCTTGTTTATGAGATTGGTACGTTTCTCATCCTTCACACATGGATATGTCTTCTGCCTTTTGCTCGTCAGACCTTAGACAACAGCCTGTCTTTACCTTATAGTCAACGTCTACCACGAACCAAACGCTTAAGTACGGATGATATCTTTGTGACTATCTGTAGGTCCATTAACTTTCAACTATAATAATTCCAGAGGAACCAAGCCAACATTTAAGCTGAATCCGTATTCATGGACGAAGGTTCTAAGATCGTAGCAGCTGCTACATTTGTTGTTTATTTTCAAGATAATTATGCAGTCGTTTGTTTCATTGACAATTAGAGCAAATCTACAGGTTGCCAACATTATATTTCTGGATCAACCAGTTGGTACTGGATTCTCATATGCAACAAAAGCAGAAGGATATAATACTAGTGATACATCGTCAGCAGCACAAACCTATGAATTTCTAAGGAAGGTGAGCACAACCTGTTAAAGGGATTAATGGAAGACAGAGAAAACTTTTGGCAACTGATTTACACATTTGAGTTACAAACAAAGAATACTGACTATTAAAGAGACCGAGTTTGCATTTTCCTTTATGCAAGCATACTTAAGCTAGGATTTTGTTCCTGGGGTTCAAAATAGCAGGATTTAATTCTGTTTGACTGATATATTGTGCAGTGGCTTATGGTCCATCCAGAGTTCCTTTCAAATCCACTTTATATTTCTGGTGACTCTTACTCCGGTATTACTGTTCCAATCATCGTTCAAGAAGTGTTAAATGGTATAATTCATGTTTGCAGTAGTTAATTTTTATATATCTTTAACAAGCTTCCATTTTTTGGGTAAAATGAAAGCTGCATAAAAGAGTTTCATATTATTTGAAGCCATTTGTTGCCTGTCAGCAGACAAATAGAAGGAAAATGTAGAAATGGAAACTTTCGTAGAGCATTTCAGTTTTAACATGAGATGTTGATTCATCTTCATTTTTTAAATTATTATTTCAGGTCTTCATATTGGACATCAGCCGCCAATGAATCTCCAAGTACACATCTCCTATTTAATAGCAACTAAAACTTAACTTTCCATTCCCTATTGACTTTCCGAGTCATGATTGAAATAATGTTTTTTCTCACTGGACTCAGGGATACATCCTAGGCAACCCTGTAACAGATGCAGAATATGACTTTAACTCTAGGATTTTGTTTGCTTATCGAAAGGCACTCGTATCAAAGAGTCTATATGAGGTAAGGTAATAGTTTCTTTTTAGTCTTTATCATTAATTCATTTCAGTTCTTTGTATAGTGCAATTCTAAAATATGCAATGTACATAAATCTATTTCAAGTCAACAAAAAGAAACTGCAAGGGGGAATATACAACTCCAGACCCAAACGACACAGCCTGCATGTCTTATCTTCAAGCTGTTACTCAGGTGAGCAGGCTAAATTCTATTGGTTTTCATATGATCATTCTTTGATTTTCCAAGTTTTATGCGCACGAAACTGATCAAGCATTTCAAGTTTTATGTTTGCTAGTGCCTTGGAAACTTAGACGAGGCACAAATACTGGAACCGAATTGTGAAAGATTGTCTCCAAAACCCAAAAGAGCAAAGTGGGATCACAGATCACTTGGGGACAGCTCTTTAGCTGTTCTTCTGTCCACTCCTCAGTCTACTGAACTGTGGTGCCGGGTAAATGACAGATTTCCATCTATTTTACATTGCAGTACCATACATATGTAGATTAAAGTGACCATTGACCAAGTGTATATAACTAATTTCTTTGTCTGCAGAACTATCATTATCTCTACTCCTACGTTTGGGCTAATGATAAAACTGTCAGAAGCGCTCTTCATATTCGAGAGGTTTATTTAATACTTAATTATAACAAGTGTTGCAGTCTTTGATATCATGTGAATTCTTCAAAGCATCTTCACAGCTGACCAAATTATGCAGGGAACAATTGGGGAGTGGTTGAGATGCAATGGCAGCTTATCCTATGACTATGATGTCTCAACTAGTATTGATTATGAGCGAAACCTGACCAGGGAGCAGCTTCGAGCTCTCATTTACAGGTAATGCCATTTAAACTTTTGTTCTTCATAGTTCATAGTTTGCTATACCTGTAAACCATCCATTGATTAAGGATCAAGCTATGGTCTCTTAATTGGTCGAACCACAGGTATTTTCTAGGACTTTTAAGTTTTAATTTCCTAGCTAGTTAAACAAACCTTTTTCTGCTCTCCATCCTAGTGGCGATCATGACATGGTCATTCCTTATTTGGGCACAATAGCATGGATAGAATCATTCAATTTGACAGTCCAGGTTGACTGGTATCCATGGTTGGTTGATGGTCAGGTTGCAGGGTACGTATGTTTCTATTTGATATATCCTTTCTATACTCTTTATCTCCATCTTCCCATGCTACTATTATATTCAAACTTTTCTATTCTCCACTCTGGTTCTTTTCTTTTGAAGATACAATATGAATTACGCGGAGGAGAAGTACTCTTTGACATACGCAACTATTAAGGCAAGAATTCTATAATCAACCTTTCCAAATTCCAATTATATTTTCATTCAAATGCTACCAAAAGATTGATTGCATCATCAATCTCATGTGGTTGCACAGGGTGGGGGTCACACTGCTCCAGAATACAAGCCTAACGAAGCCCTCGCCATGATTGAAAGGTGGCTCGCTCATTTCCCATTATAAAAGCATAAGAAGCCCCGAGAATCAAGATAATTAGCAGTAGTTAATCTATTTCATAGTTGAACCTTCATGGTTTCAACCAATAATATGACGCTTTCGTTTCATTTGAGATCGAACCAGCTTGGTTTCATTGGTCCATCAAATTATTTATGTTCCCTATATATGCTTCATTATCTGAATTGACCCCATATATGTATATAAGAGCTTGGGTATAATTTCTTGGACTGACCACAATATGGCTTAAGCCAACCAATTGAAGGTTGATGATAGCATACCCGAAATTGGGGTTGTATAACGGTTTCAAATAGCAGTTGTGTAGAGACATTATTATTTTTATTTATCATCATTTTAAAGTAATTATTAGTTTTTAAAATAATTTTAATATTATTAATGTTATTGTTAATCGTATATTTTTATTAGTTAATAAAGATTAATTTGTTATTATTATATTATTTTGATTTAATTTAGTTATTTAAAATGTTGCACTTGAAAATTTGATATAATAGTAAAGTATATTTATTCATAGTCAACAGATAGTTTATCATCTTCCCCCAATAAACATATATTACAAAAATATCTAAAATATTCATCACTAATTTTTTAATTAAATTAATTATAATCTTTATTAACTCTATATAAGATATATTTTTTTCATCATATGTATTTATAATATTTATGTCTTTGAATTTTATGCGTATAATAAAAAAACATTTATAATATGCATTTTCACTCTTAACTATAACTACAAAACATAAAAAAATTATTTTACTTTATAAATAAAAATTAAAATATCATAAATTACTTTAAAAATTATAAGTATTAATTTTTATTATTATAATTATAATTACTATATTTTATAATAAATTATAAAAAATAAAAAAAATTCATAATATTAATTATCATAATAATTACAATAATATGCAATTACGATAAACATGATTCGATCAAAAATATATCCCTTGTAATTTGAATATACGATAGCCACGTTCCACCGCCTCCAGGCTCAGTTCCCAAAACCTCTTCCCATCTCACATTCTTTGATCTGCCATGGTTTTCTTTTCCTAATAAACAACGCTTTTTATTCTACCAATTCGCGTGCCCTCCCTTGGACTTCATGGAAACCATTCTGCCATTGCTAAAACACATTCTCTCTCTTACTCAACGATCTATTTTTTCCTTTCGAGCCCAATATCATGTGCTCTCGATCACTTGACAAGCTTTATATCCATGATAAAAATGGTGATTTCGTTACTTTCAGGGTTGTCAAATCCACTGCAGATTTCAACCATGTCATTGTCAATTATCCACGAGATGTTAAATTGTTACACCATTTTGCGTCAAACCTGCCAATGGCACCTGTGGCAGCTGAAGATGGTACCCGACTTTTCCCTATCATTACCTTTCAAATCGACGTGTTTCCAAACACAGGCATTTGCACCGGTTCTAATCACTGCCATTAGGGTGGTTTCACGCATTTTATGAGGTCCTGGATATCTATTTACAGGGCGGGTGTTGACTTGACTTGCCTTGAAAAATCACTTCATTTGTGGAACAAGGACTGATCAAGGATCCTGATGGGATAGAGTCCTTCGGTTATTTTAAAATCAATTTGTAAATTTTAAAGTTTATTATCATCTCCTACCAAAAAAAAAAAAAAAGACTTATTATCATCTCAAATTTAGAGACATAACATCAATTAAAATTTAAGAATACATAGCATGATAAAAGAATGATTTCACACCAACAGAATTTTACATTTTTCGGTTCCCCTTGGAAACCAAACAAAAAACAAAATAGCAAAATCATGAAATCGTTTTTAATTTAATGCTTCCAGCACTTGGTTTCAATCGATTAAAAAACCAAGCTTTCCCATGCTTCATCCTTCAATAATATTTTAATAATTATAGACATTAAATTTTATCTGAATTTTTCGAGTTCTTCGAATCGAAACTGAATTTTAAATTCGTTAGAGTTTTATTACATTCATGGGCCGAGACTCAATTTTTAATCCATTTGGGCCGATGTCTAATTCCTTCTTTTTGGGCCTAAGCCAGCCCATTATTTTTAATATTAAAAATCTAATAATTTTAAATAATAATTATAATAAATAATTAATTAATTAATAAAAAACAAATTAAAAAATTAAAAAAAAGAAAAACAAAAAGCAGGGGACTGGTGTATAGCACCACTGACACCCTCTATCCACCCCCTTGTAGCCTCATGACCACCATTATGTGCCCCAAACTAGCCACCCCCTACAACCTACCCTAGCCATACCTCCAGTTGCTCCTACAGCCACCCCTTACACCCCTAAATCACCCATTATTCCGGACACAGACTCAGCCCTATAAAGCACCCATCTTCATCCCCTTTAAACCTTCAGACATAGACTTGGATAGACCCAAAAAACACAAGTTCTCACACTAAAAAAAAAAACCCAGCTTCACACCTAGAAATCACAGCTTTCCCACATTCAGTAAACTAGGCACCAACCAAAAAGAAAAACTAGAAAACTAACCAAAAAAAAAAAATCACACATTCCTCCCCATAGAGAGGAACCTCAAGGCGAAGCCCCTACAAACAAGCAAAAAAAATCAACCATCAGTTTCGTTATATATATATATATATAAAAGAAAGATCGAAACTTTGAGCCTCGATCTATGTCAATAAGGGTTATCTTTGGTGAAAAGGACACCATATTTGGAAAGAGGGATCAATGAGAGTTTTTTGGGCATTTTGGCATTTTTCAAGCACCGGCAGTGACTGTCAGTGATAACCTAGGTGGCGGTCGACGCTGCGGTTTGGAGGCCAGACGGTGGCAGAACTTTGGAGCTCTCCCTGGAGCTTTTAAATTTTTTTTTCTCTGAAATGGGTTTGAAATGAAGTTAAAAAATGATTTTATATAAAAGATCAAAAGCACAAAATGATGTTGTTTAGGCAGGGGGAGATCCACACGTCAACTTGGATCCGACCCGGGATCCGTGCAACCTAATCTGCGATCCTTTTCTGCCTCAGCCTAAGATCGATCTAGTTGAACCAGTATCGAACCGCTAATGAACAAGTTCGGATTGGTCAGAATCGTTGGACTGTCGAGCTACCCAAACTAGCGTTGACCGATCCGGTTCAAGTATTTTTTTATTGTTTTTTTAAAATTTCTAAATTTTTTATATGTTATTATTGTTGTTATTTTGAGTTTTATTTTTAATATTCATTCATGATAATTTTTTAAATTTGTTAAAATGAATATTTAATTGTTTTAATAATAATAAAATGAAAAGAAATAGGATAATAACTAAAAAAATATATTAAAAATGCTAATAATAATAATAATAATAATGATCTAAAAAATGCTTATAAAATAAAGTAATAATTTTTTCTTTGCCTAGATCTTGGAAAGAATACAATCATATTTTAAATAATGATAGTTTTACCTAGATGTTGAAAAATTATATTATAAAAAAAAATAAATCAATAATATTATTAATAATAAATTTTCATAAAAAAGTTTTTTTAATTAATTTTTGAAAATCATAAAAATTGAACTTGCTTAAAAAATCTGCCTAGATATTGGAGATTTTTAGATATGTTCACGTTTTTTTTTTAAATTAAAAAAAATCCTAAAGCTTCAAACCCTAAAATCGAAATCCTAAACCTCAAATCTTAAAATCGAAACCCTAAAGCATCAAACCCTGAAATCGAAACCTAAAATCTCAAATCCTAAAATCGAAACCTTAAATACTCCAAACTCAAAACTAAACCCTAAAACCTCTAAACCCCGAAATTGAAACCCTAAACCCTCAAAACCCTAAAACTAAAATCCCAAACCTCAAATCTTCAAATCGAAACCTTAAAATCCAAAATTCTGAAAACCTCAAATTTGGTACGAAATCTCGATCCATTGCTTAAAAGTCACCAAATCTTAAAACCTCGACCTAAACATATACTCAAAATCATTTCAAAACTTTAAGGATAGTGCGAAAATCTCAAATGGGATAATTTGTTCTTGGATGCTGCCTAGATAATGAGGTATTTAAAGAAATCTTATTCCATTAATTTTTTCTCATGAGTTTTTAATTCACTTTAACCATAGGATTAAAATCAATAAATAAAAAATTATACTAATAAAATAAGATCTTAAATATAAATAATCGCACCTAAGCTCTGTCTAGATGTTGGAGAGTCAATGTGGTCTTATTATATTTAAGAATCTATTTTTTAAAATTGCATTTTATCATCTTGCATAATATTCATTGGCATACATGCTTGCATCATTATATAATTGTTGGCATTCATTTTGCATTTCTCTATCTTTAATTTTTATTTGCTACTTGATAATACCATTAATTACTTTATCATATAAAGTATTTTACAAAACAAAAAATATATCTTTTAAAGTTGTGATATTAGTAAATAAAACAAAAATAACATTCCGAAAGAAATAATTCTTGGTACTCTGCTTAGATGTTGGAGAGTCACTAACAATTATCTTTTACAAAGAGTGTTATTTTTATTTTGATGAATAATGTATTAAATTTTAAGCGAAGAGAGTTATCATAAATTCTACCTAAATGTTGAAAAATTTTAAGATAATTCTTTAACTTAAAGATTTTCTCCATATTCCTAAATAAAGAATTTTAACAAAAATTTGTTTTTAAAGGGGATTATTATTAAAGTTTAAATCAAAACCATTTCATCCAATACCAAAAAAAGTGCATGATTTAATGGTACCAATTTTTGGGCATTGTGGGGGTGCTAATCCTTCCTCACATGTAACCGACTCCCGAGCCTAACCTGATTTTTCGTAGACCAAAATTTATCTTTTTGATAAACTTTAAATCCACTTTTATAGTTTTATTAAAAAGATAAACTTTTGGGTGACCAATCACACCCTAAAAAAGATTAGTGAAAACTCTCTCACTTTTTTTTCAATTTAAAAATTCTTTACGTTTGACGGTCTCAAAACCATTGCTACAACTTGGCTACTCCATTGGGGATTTTGAGAGTCAAGCCAAAATTTTAATTATGTGTTATTAATAATTGTTGGATTTAATTAGTTTTATTTGATGTTTAATTTAATACCTTTTATTTTAATTTTTCGAAAAATATATCTATAAGTTAATAAATAAAACGAATAGAATGTTCGTTATTATTTTGTTTTGATTTTGTGCTTACGATTTATGATATTTTGATTAATATATCACTTTGCACACTTTTGCATATACATTTATATGCATGAGCTCTAGACCCAGGCTCCATCCATTTTTGGAAGAAGTGAAGTAGCTACGCTCTCATGAGGTGATAACTTCTGCATTTGCTAGCGAAACACTTCTACTCAGATTAAATCATTTTTATTAGTAGCCTATAATGGGTAAGGATCGAGTGCCTTACTAGTACAGTGTGGATGCCAGTAAGGAATGATTTGAGAACCTTTAGATGAATAAATCCTCACTCAGCATATAGTAAACCTTAGAGGACCAACCTTCGATAGAGCATTGCCCTTTGTAGAAGTAAGAGAAAAGCATTTTGTTGAAGATTTTTTTTCTTTTGGTAGTTGTCCAAAATTTGTATTTTCATAAAATATTTTAAAATAAAATGATTTTTTTAGCATTATCCAACAAGTAGAAAAAGAAGCAAAAAAAAAAAAAAAAAAAAAAAAAAACAAAAAAAAGGTTTTTCTTAAATTCTTTGTTTATTGGCCAAATAAAGTTAATTTTCAAGTCCTAGTTATTTTGTGTATAAAAAAAAAAAAGAAAAATTTTCTTTTCCTTCTCAAATTTTTTTTTTCATATTTTGTTTCATTTTTCACATTTCATATATCATAATAAAATAATACATGTATCCCATCTCATGCACATCATAAAATGATAATATGAGCATTTTATTCCATTTATATCGATAGATAGTACATGCATTCTATTTCATGCATAGGCATCGTGCACATTTCAATAGGTAGTGCGCATATTTCATTCATTACATATTTTAAGGTAGTGTCAGTTTCATTAGGTTGACATAATACAAGTATTGCATGCCATGTAGAAATATAATATGCACTTGATATGTTCATGTATTTCATAAAAGTATGTTGCATTAATTATAGGTATATATTTCATGACTCATGTAACATTTCATGCATATGGATTCATGAAAGGTAGGGTTTTAGGGAACATGCATTGCATTTCATATCCTACCATCAACAAAACATTACATTC
Organism: Durio zibethinus; assembly: GCF_047325235.1. Lineage (NCBI taxonomy): Eukaryota > Viridiplantae > Streptophyta > Magnoliopsida > Malvales > Malvaceae > Durio > Durio zibethinus. The sequence goes on from NC_143163.1 coordinate 5,184,005, forward strand.
ATTGTATACATATTCATGTATGAGGAAACTTTTACCGTTTAGAGCTTGTACATATAAAAATCTGTTGTCATATACATGTATGCATTTCATGACATTCTTTAGTCATCATATTCATCATATTTATAAACTTATTACGTGTATCATGTAAGTTAGAAATTATTTTTATGGCATTCATTCAATCAGGGTAGTAATTTAGAATTTATGGTTTAAGTCCTGAAATAAAATATCTGTCTTAGTAGAAATTAGAGTGGTAAAAATGAAAGATCAACTGGAAGTAAGGATTAGTGCTTTGGAGTTGAATTAAGAGGAATTATAGCTCGAGCTTCAAAAAATGAAACAACAGATGGCTAATTGATAGAAATGGTTAAAAGTAGCGATATGGTTGAGTTTATTGCCCCTCAAGGATCATTGTCACTTTCATCAAGTCAAGATCCATCAGCTTCTATTAGTTTTAGCACTTTTTAGAGCATACTAAGGCATTGGGTGATTTGAACAGTGACCAAGGTTTGGGCAAACTTAAGAGAGGAATGGGTGAACTAGCCACGCAAATGATTGAGCTTAAAAGTTTTATTTTCAAGAAAGAGTTATTTGGCTTCAAACAACCATCACCAACTATCTTGAGTCCAAACCCGCACCTAAATCTTTCTTATGACTACTTCTAACCTCCTTTCCAAGCACCTAGGATTAGGCCTACAAATTTCATGCAAACTCTAAGAATTTCACACCTAAATCCACTCACACCACCTCATATTTCACAATCGCTTGTTTAGCATGCTATTTCATCACCACTTTCACAGCCTAATCTTTGACCTAAAATTTTTCAATTCATTTTAAAACCAACTGTACCCTCATCTTTTCAGCAAAGCAAACCAATCATAGGACAGAAAAACTTTAGCAACACCAAAGAAAAAACTTCTATTGATCCAATACCTATGTTCTACATAGAGTTATACCCATTGCTTTTAGAAAATTACCTCATTGCCATTATCCTTGTTGAACCTCGTAAAATACCTTTCTCCAAATGGTATAACCCCAATGCTCGATGTGAATACCATTTTGGCATCGTGAGCCATTCTCTAGAAAACTATACGACTTTGAAACATAGGGTACAAGAACTGATGAAAGCTAAATATATGGGTTTTGACACCAAAATGAAGCCAGTTGTTCATAAAACCCTTCATTGATCTATACCGAGATAGCAAGCAGTGTTGTAGGCAACAGTAAGATTGGCCATGATTATGAATAAAATATGAAAGTTTTTTAAAAAAAGCGTTGTCCTCTTTAACAATCATAGTAAACTATTTTTAGATTTCTTAGGCAAGACAAGGGGTAAGAGCAAGTCTAGCACTTTTTAGCCCTAGCCCTAGAATGGTTCATGATGTACAAACTTGATACTTTTGAGAATGAATGAAGACTTCTTTTGACCTAAATTTTCTATGAATTGATGCCTTTATTTATTTTTTTAATAATGGTGTGCCTAAAAGAAGCCCATGAAAAAAATGATGGTTATAAATATGTTTTCACCGAACTTTTGAAAAGAAAGAAATATCTTTAGATAACCCAACCGAATATAGGATGGAACTCAAGTTTCCTTCATCAATAATAATAAAATTTGACTTGTATATCATGCATCATCTGTGTGAATTCATTGTTTTTCATGATAGCTAAGGACAAGGAATTATGATTGTAAACATACCTTCGTCAAACCTTTGAAGTAAAAAGATTTTTTTTTATAATAGAATTCATGCCATGCATTTATGACTTCTAGTAATTAATACAAGTTTCAAAGATAGCTATCATAAGAAATGAGATCAATTAAGTCTATGCAGTCTATGCGCTTATAGCACTCGAATCGATACCAGAATAATGAAAAATGAAGATGTAAGTTGGATAGACAGAATAGAAAAGGCCCAAAGAGAGATAAAGAAAATAGTCACAGAAATGCAACAAAATTGGACAGACAGTTGACAAAACTAAAACAATGTTAGCAGAGTTGACAAAAAAAATGAGTTGTTGAAACATATATGGCAAGGGAAGAAACAGCTGTTAAGACACCATCATATCCATATGGGTTCACATATGTTCAAAACCCTTATATGCCACAAGCACCTTTAACAACTCATCAACCTTATACTAGCCCTTTTACCAAGCTACCATCAGTTTAAACAAATGTTAATCTCGAGCTTACTCTTTATGACTCAACTACTGTGCCTAATATAAATGATCCTAACGAGTTGAAAAAATTAAAAAGGGTGCCAAATCCATTAGAAGACATAGTGATGAAATATAAGTATGATTTATTGGAAGAGAGATTAAAGGTAATTGAAGGCAATGATGTATACGATAATGTTGACGTCAGTGAACTTAGTCTAGTGCCTGATCTTGTTATTTCATCAAAATTTAAAGTCTCAGATTTTGATAAGTATGATGGAATGAAATACCCTTTAACACATATCACCATGTACTATCAAAATATGATAGGTCACACCCATAATGATAAGTTGTTGATCCATTGCTTCAAAATAATCTTACTGGGTATGCAGCAAGATGGTATGCTTAGCTGGATCGAAATAAGATTTGCTATTGGAATGACTTGACTAAGGCTTTTCTAGCACAATATAAGCATGTTGAAGATATGGCGCTAGATAGGATGTTTCTACAGAATGTGAAGAAAAGGTCAAATGAAACATTCAAAGAATATACACATAGATGGAGAGATAAAGTAGCCCAAGTACAACCACCCTTGTCAGAGAAAGAAATCGTTATTTTGTTTGTCAATTCCTTAAACACTTCTTATTATGAAAGAATGATTGAGAATGTCTCCAACAACTTTTCTAACATGGTGATTTCTAGGGATATTATATAAAATGCAATTAAGAATGTCAAGATTAAGTTAAAAGGTGCAACAGATATTGAAAAGGGAAGTATATTAAAAAATAATGAAGGAAAAGTACAAGCAATCACAATAGATGGGCATTTACCTAAGAACTTTATCTCATACAATCCTTATTTCGTTCATCAACCTTATTATCCTATCACAGGTAATATCTTTCAAAGCTTACATCTTTGCCAACCAAGCCAGCATTTAGGCTTTCCAACAAATTCTCATTCTTAAATGACCATTCATGATCTTATCCCCATATTTGAACTTATCACCCGACCAATAAAGAGCCAAAAGAGACAAAAAAATGATAAAAAAAACTGTCAATCCATATTTTTCACCTTTTATCTTTGCTAAAAGAAGGTCGGTATCTTACTCATGTGCTTCTAAAAATAACACCAAATCCATCGGCAATGAGTTATGATCCTAATGGCAAATGCGATTATCATATAGGAACAATCGATCACTCAACTAAAAAATATAGGCAGTTGAGAAAAAAAGGTTAAAGATTTTATCAAAAGTGGTATACTAACTCTAAAAATGATAGAACAATGGAAGTTGACTCTATCTAATAGCCAAATGTGAGAAGTTAAAATGAAGAAGAAGGTCTCAAGTTCTAAAAAATCAAGATAAGATGATTTTTTTTGAATCTTTTCACTATTTATGTATGACATTTGCATGGTATCTCTAAGAGTTATCTAACTTATTTTGGAAGAATTGAATGTTTTGGATCTTTTTTTATAAAATTTCTTTTTATGCATTTGTTTGAATAAAAAGTCTCACATAAGTAACTTTCAAGATAAACAAAAAAAAAAACAAAACAAAAAATAGTTTTATAATAAAGATGAAAGGATTCTTAAAGGAAATGGTGATTACTATTAGGAAAAAAGTTCATCAAATACCTTCACACCTTTTCAAATACTTTCATACTCCTAATCACTTAAATGATTGGACTCATTAACCATAATCCTTTAGGGAATATGAATTTAAATTCATACTTTAAAGGGTCGATAATCTTTTTTTGAGCAAAAAAATAAAAGAGGTTAATTTTGAAAGTTCATTTTGAATTTCAAAAATCAGATACTCTTTTAAATTTTTAATTGGTAATTCAATGTGTGTCAAAATTTTGCTATGACCTTAAACACAAAAATGCCTGAACTTTTCTTTTAAGTAACCTTTGTTTCATGTCTTAAGACACATTGATTAAAAAAAAAAACAGAACCCTTTTTCTACTTAAGACAATTTGTTTCATATCTTTATACCTTTTCTCTTCCTATTACCAAGAAAATACAAAAATTTTAAAGCCCAAAGAGCCTTTTTGAACAATGTAATCAATCCTCTACAATTTGATTGTCATTGGAACCTTGAGTGAAAAACAAGATGGGATATAAAAAAAGCAAAACAAAAAAAAGTAAAAAAAATAAAAAGATCTCTTTTATCTCATCCTTCAATAATTTGCTCATTAAACTAAGTGATCATATTTGAAATGATAAATGACCATCTTTCTTTATTCTTCTCATACATAAAAATTATCAACTTACTATCGATTTAAGCCTATTAAATTTTTTGTTAAAAAATAAACATCGACTAATGATCGTTTTCTATATTGGGGGTAAAATAAGGATACCTTTGAGAGATCAACTTCAATGAAAATATTGAAAGCATCTAACATGCTCTTCGAAGATAAGAGTCCGGGATAAAAAGTGAATAAAGCTTTGATTGAAATTTCAAGAATTTAAAAGAGTAAACAACTAAATATGAAGTTAGGCGTTTCCAAAGAAAAGTAAAGTTACCTTGGAGATAAGAATCTGAAGCTTCAATTAGAATTCAAAAAATAAAAAAAAAGAAAGAGAAAAAGAGAAAATATAAATATGAGAATTCAGGAAAAAAAGGTGAATAAAGTTGCTGAAATTAAAGTCAGATGTTTCAAAAGAAAAAAAGAAGAAAAGCAAAGGAAAAAAGATAGAGAATGCTTTTTAGGATCTTTGGCCTAATTATCTTGAATAATATATTTTGAGCCTATTTATCCATTCTTTTAGAACCCCTAACCTCGACCTACATTACGTACTTTGAAAAGTTCATTTTGATCAAATGTGGACTTTTGGATTGAAGAGCAATATCCTTGAAATTTTGTATATACTTGTTTGTATTTGGCAAGATTTCACCAAGTTCTTTATTAATAAAAAAATATATAGCTCTAAAGTGAAAACCCCAAAAGAGTAGTTTAGAGCTAAAGTCATTTTTTGAAACTCCAAAATGAATTTTAGAGTTCCAAGGTTCTATCCAGAATAAAAGAATCCGATACAAAGTTTTTTGAAAGGCCAATACCCATTAAAGACCTTACATTTCACAATAAAACAAAAAAAAGAGCATTGTCCTCTTTTCAAATCTTGTTTGAAAAGTAATGGCTAGTTTTGACACACATTGAAGTATTACATTTTCAATAAAAAAAAAGTGCTTCAGAAAATTATCTCTTTCGTGAGCCTAAGAAAAAACCTTAAACCCTCGTCGAGCTTCTCATGAGATATGCCTACCAATGACAAATAATTGAATTGTCAATTACCCCACCCATAAGCTTTTCAAATAGTAGTCATCAATTTTCAAGAGATTCGAAAGTCTTGAGTTTTAAATTTTTAATTAATTGTAAAAATACTTTATGAGGGACAATTTTCTAATCACTTTTAAAAACTATAGAGATTGTTTGAGCATTTTGTATATCATACTGAGGTTACTTTTTTCATGAAAATGAAACATTGAAATTTAAATAGAGATCTTTTGAAAAAAGCAAAAAGAGTTTTTTCATTTGCATTCTTGCATCATAAAAAAGGCATTTGTCTTGCAAAAGAAAATATTCTTAAGTTGCATCACTTGCATTATGAGAAAGACATTTGACCTGTAAATAAAAAAATAAAAGAGAGATATTCATAGTTGTATTACTTGTTTGTGCATCATAAAAAACACATTTGCATTTGTATTGCTTGCATCTGTATCACAAGAAAGACATTTGTATTTACATCACTTGTATAAGATATTTGTATTCACACCGTAAAAGAAATTTGAATATGCATCATGGCATCTGCATCCTAAGAAAAGGTATTTGTAGGGGCATTTACATGAAAAGAATATTATCACTTGCATTGTGAAAAAGTCAAATATATTTACACCAAGCATTCATATTCTTGCATTTGCATTGACATTTGCATTCACATCAACATTTCCGTTAGCATCATTTGATGATAATAGACATTTGTATCATGATTACATATTAGAAAACAGGAAAAAAAGTATAAAAAAAGAAAGAGACAAAAAAAAAAGTTTTTAAAGTTTCAAAGCTTCTGTTTAAGAAGAACCATTTTGAATCAAGATTTCAAAGCCTCTGCTTAAGAGGAACCTTCTTCAAACAAGACCTTTAGAGTCTAAAAAATCTCTAATCACGTGAAAGCCATTTTTAAAAAGATTTTTTAAATTTTCAAAATTTCATTGCTTCTGACCAGGAGGACGTTTAAAGATTTTAAAATTTCTAAGACTTCTGGGCAAAAGATTTTTAAATTTTTAAAGTTTCATAACCTTTGATTGGGAGGAATATTCAAAGATTTTGAAATTTCTCAAACCTTCGGGCATAATCTTTAAGACCTTCAGGCATAAATTTGATTCGTGGTATTGTCCCGATCGATTCTTTATTTTTTGACTTGTGGTGTTATCCCAGTCAATACTGTAAGATCTCCGAGCATAATTTCAATTTGAAGTGTTATCCCATTGATTCTTTATTTTTTGACTTGCGGTATTGTCCCAGTCGACTCTGTAAGATTTTTAGGCATAATTTTTAAGACTTGCTGGCATAATTTCAATTCACAGTGTTTTTTGATCGATTTTTTATTTTTTGACTTACGGTGTTATCTCGATCAATTTTGTAAGACCTCTGATCATGATTTATAAGACCTCCGAGCATAATCTTTAAGACTTTCAGGCATAATTTCAATTCACGGTGTTGTCCCGATCGATTCTTTTTTTTTTTGATTTGTAGTGTTATCCCGGTCGATTCTGTAAGACCTCTAGGCATGATTTCTAAGATCTCTAGGTATAATATCTAAGGCCTTCTAGCATAATTTTGACTTATGGTGTTGTCCCAAACGATTTTTTTACTTTTCGACTTACGATGTTGTCTTGGTCAATTTTAAAATTTTGACTTGCGATGTTGTCCCAATCGATTTCATAATTTTGACTTAAAGTATTGTCTCGATCATTCTTTATTTTTTGACTCACGACATCATCTTGATCGTTTTCGTTATCACTTGACTTATGGTTCAATCTAAAAATTTTTTTGAAAAATCCTTGATTTGCTCCCAGACACAATCGGTGTCTTTTTCTTTGCCCTAGTCTTGATTTCCAGTAATGAGTTTTAAATTCGTTAAGATTTTATCACATTCATAGGTTGATGCTTGATTTTTAATCCATTTGGGTCAGTGTCCAATTCTTTCTTTTTGGCCTAAGCCAACCCACTGTTTTTAATATTAAATATCCAATAATATTAAATAATAATTATAATAATTAATTAATTAAAAAACAAAAATTAAAAATTAAAAAAAAAGTAAGGGACTGGTGTACGGCATCGCTGCCCCCCCTTATCCAACCCCCTTGTAGCCTCCTGACCACCACCATATGCCTCGTACCAGCCACCCTTACAGCCTACCCTAGCCATCCCTCCAACTACCCCTACACACCCTAAATCACCCATTATAACTCTAGGATTTTGTTTGCTTATCGAAAGGCACTCGTATCAAAGAGTCTCTATGAGGTAAGATAATAGTTTCTTTTTAGTGATTATCATTAATTCATTTCAGTTCTTGTACAGTGCAATTCTATAATATGCAATATAAATAAATCAAGTCAACAAAAAGAAACTGCAAGGGGGAATATACAACTCCAGATCCAAACAACACAGCCTGCATGTCTGATCTTCAAGCTGTTACTCAGGTGAGCAGGTTAAAATTCTATTGGTTTTCATATGATCATTCTTTGATTTTCCAAGTTTTACGGGCACGAAACTGATCAAGCATTTCAAGTTTTATGTTTGCTAGTGCTTTGGAAACATAAATGTGGGACAAATATTGGAACCGAACTGTAATAGATTGTCTCCAAAACCAAAAAGACCGAAGTGGGATCATAGATCACTTGGCGACAGCTCTTTAGCTGTTCTTCTGTCATCTCCTCAGTCTGCTGAACTGTGGTGCCGGGTAAATGACAGACTTCCCATCTATTTTACATTGCAGTACTCTACATATTTAGATTAAAGTGACCGTTGTCCAAGTATATAACTAATTTCTTTGTCTGCAGAACTATCATTATCTCTACTGCTACGTTTGGGCTAATGATAAAACTGTAAGAAGCGCTCTTCATAGTCAAGAGGTTTATTTAATATTGAATTATAACAAATGTTACAGTCTCTGATATCATGTAAATTCTAACAGCTGACAAAATTATTCAGGGAAAAATTGGGGAGTGGTTGAGATGCAATGGCAGCTTATCCTATGATTATGATGTCTCAACTAGTATTGGTTATGAGCGAAACCTGACCAGGGAACGGCTTCGAGCTCTCATTTACAGGTAGTGCCATTTAAACTTTTGTTCTTCATAGTTCATAGTTTGCTATACCTGTAAACCATAAACCATCAGTAGATTGATGATCAAGTTATGGTCTTTTAATTGGTCCAACCACATGTATTTTCTTGGACTTTTAAGTTTTAATTTCCTAGCTAGCTAAACAAAACTTTTTCTGCTCTCCATCGTAGTGGTGATCATGATATGGCTAGACCTTATTTGGGCACACTAGCATGGATAGAATCATTCAATTTGACAGTCCAGGTTGATTGGTATCCATGGTTCGTTGATGGTCAGGTTGCAGGGTACGTATGTTTCTATTTGATAAATCCATTCTATACTCTTTCTTATCTCCATCTTCCCATGCTATTATTATTCAAAATTTTCTATTCCTCCACTTTGGTTCTTTCCTTTTCTTTTGAAGATATAGTATGAATTACGCGGAGGAGAAGTACTCTTTGACATACGCAACAATTAAGGCAAGAATTCTCTAATCAACCTTTCCAAATTCCAATTATATTTTCATTCAAACGCTACCAAAAGATTGATTGCATCACCAATCTCATGTGGTTGCACAGGGTGGGGGTCACACTGCTCCAGAATACAAGCCTAAGGAAGCCCTTGCCATGATTGAAAGGTGGCTCGCTCATTTCCCATTATAAAAGCTTAACAAGCTCCGAGAATCAAGATAATTAGTTAGCAGTAGTTTAATCTAATTCATAGTTGAACCTTCAAGGTTTCAACCAATACTATGAAGCTTTAGTTTCATTTGAGATCAAAGCAACTTAGTTTCATTGGCCCATCAAATAATTTATGTTCCCTGTATATGTTTCATTATCTGATTTGCCCCCATATATGTACATAGAAGCTTGGGTATAATTTCTTGGACTCACCATAATATGGCTGAAGCCAACCAATTGAAGGTTCTTGATAACACCGCCTCCAGGCTCAGTTCCCACAAACTCTCTCCGTCTCGCATTCTTTGATCTGCAATGGTTTTCTTTTCCTAATATACAACGCTTTTTATTCTACCAATCCCCATGCCCAACCTTGGACTTCATGGAAACCATTCTGCCATTGCTAAAACACTCTCTCTTACTCTCAAACAATATATTTTTTCCCATTCGAAACCAATATTATGTGCTCTCCATCACCTGAAAAGCCTTATATCCATTATAAAGATGTGATTTTGTTACTTTCATGGTTGTCAAATCCACTGCAGATTTCAACCATGTCGTTGCCAATTATCCACTAGATGTTAAATTGTTACACTTGTAGACACCTCGTTTAATAAACATTTAATAAGAAATCTAAGTTATTTTGACTCAATTTAATTTCAAACACAAAGATTTAAAATCGATGGGGTTTGAGTTTATCCAATATCTAATAAAATTTTTTTTATGATTATTTTTATTTTTGTTTTATTTAACAACAAAGATAATGAAAGAAAGACAATAGAATAAATAAGATAAATATATATTTATCTGATTCATTCTATATTGTTGTAGTTAACTTTAGGTCCTATCAATACTTTGCTTACAAAATAGATTGATCATTGTTTTCCCTCTTCTTTTTGGATTAAGATCGAGCTGAAAACTTGATCTGTGCTAGCCAAATACAATATAATGTGTTGCCAGTCCTCGAGTTAGACAGGACATGTGAGGAGGATAAGAACTTTTTTAGCTCATCAAAAGCTTTTTGGCATTGAAGAGGTCATCTGAAGTCAGAGACATTCCTAAGAGTTTTGAAGAACGTTGGTCATAGTTTTGTTGATCTAGACATAAATTGGCTAAGTGTGACTATTTTGCCTATTAATCTTTGCACCTCTTTTACCAAAGTCAGCGCTTTCATTTTTAAGATCGCCTATACCTTCTCGAGGTTTGTCTCTATCCCCCTTTGGTTAATCATGTAATCAAGGAACTGGCCTGATGTAACCCCAACAGCACATTTGCTAGGGTTAAGTCTTATATTATACTTTTTCAAAGTGTTGAAAGTATTTTTAAGGTCATTCAGGTAATCGGTTAAACTCTAGCTCTTGACTATCATGTCGCCTACATATACCTCCATATTGCGATTAATTTGGTCTTTGAACACCTTGTTCATCAATCTTTGGTAGGTCACCCATGCATTCTTCAATCCGAAGGGCATGATCTTGTAGCAGTAAAGGCCTTTTTAGGTGATAAAGGTTATTTTATCCTCGTCTTTTTTTAATATTTTGGTCTGATTATAGCTAGAATAAGCATCCATGAAGTTGAAGAGGTCATGCTCGGTACTATCATTTACTAACTGAATTATGCTAGGGATGAGAAAGCTATCTTTTGGACAAACTTTATTCAGGTTGGTAAAGTCTAAGCATATTCTTCATTTTTTGCTATGCTTGTTGAGTATGATCACATTAGCTATCCATTAATGATAGTAGACCTCAGGATAGTAGACATCCCTGATAAAGTCAGCTTATAATAATTTATCAATCTTTTCCTCAATGACATGTTGTCTTTCAAAAGTAAAAGTTTTTTTCTTTTGCTGAATTGGTTTGACCTTGGGATTAATGTGTAGTCTGTGGACCATCACTGGTATCAATTTCAAGCATATTGAACGGTGTCTAAGTAAACATGTTGGCATTATCTTTTATGAATTAAATTAGTTGGTTTTTATGCTAGAGCTTGGCTTCGATCTGTATGTATTTTTTAGGAATATTGTTCCAAAACGAAATTGTCATGAGGTCTTCAGCTGGCTGGGTCAGTTTGTGTCTGAGTTCGACCTTTAATTGATAATTTCTTTTTGTTCCATTAGCTTGGGATCATTTTTTACGAGAACATATCTTGATGTGATGACTAGTATATTGAACAACATGTTGAACATATTAGTAGAAGTAAAGTATATTCTTTATTTAATGTTGTATTTTGGTCGACGTGTTAGCTTGATCCAAATAACATTAAATTTTTTACTTCGACTTAGGAACTTAGTCATTTTTATTATTGCCTCAAAAAATTCAAGAAATAAGACAAAATTAAAGTTTTTCAAAGCTTAAAAGCTCATAGTGGCTTAAAAGTGTGATTCTCTCAGATCGATCTTATGTTTTATACTATTGTCAATGGTTTCTTACTCTTTATTAGTTCTTTGTGTGGGTTTTTCTTTGCTTTCCTTCTCAATGTTGGTCGAGCTATCTATTTACTTCCCAATCCTATTATTTATTATTATGATGTAACATTACCGTATTGTAGACTGGTCTTATTGAACTTCTCTAACCCTTATAGGTGTTGAGAATTTCTAGGGAGTTGAGCTTATAAGCCGTATAACAGGTTGGCTAGGTCAGGCTAATATTATGTTGTAGGTAGATGGGATATCCACTACCATGAACTCCACGATCGAGGTGATTGTTTTTAGTTTGGTCTCTAAAGAAATCAAGAGCTTGATAGTTCTTCTTATAGGCACCTACTCATTTTTAAACCCCATTAATGTGGTGGTGATTAGTTTCAATTGATCTTCATCAATCTTCATTTTCTTGAAACAGCTATACTATATAACGTCAGTCAAACTCCCATTGTTAAATAAGATTATTTTGACCACATAGTTATACACTAAGGCTATGATCACTATGGCATCATCATATGGGTGTTGGATCCCCTCAAGATCTTTCAAGTTAAATGAGATTAGCTCGTCTCTCCAATCTTTTTCTTTCTTACCTAAGTTACCTACTGCCATTACCATGCCCAGGTTAAACTTTCTCTTTGCTGAGGTAGAGCTACCATTGTGATCACATTAATCACCTTGGTAATTGACTTATTATTTTTAGCTTGGCCCTACTTTTGATTTGGCTCTTCTCTCCGGGTATTTTTTTTTCTTGATTTGTTTTTCCCTCTTTGCCTTAAATGGGCACTTTGGGTTTATGTTTGTAGTCTTTTCTAAATTGATCTTATCTTTTTTGTCCCACGAATCTCTTCAACTAACCTTGCCTTATCAGAGCTTTAATTACATTTTTTAGGTCGATACAGTCTTTGGTATTATAGCCGATGTTCTTATAAAAGGTATATTTTTTTTGTTGGGTCCCACTTGTATTTACCTCATTGGCTTAGGCCATCTGAGGTTAACATTTTTTTTTACTTACATCAAAATCCTTATACGGGAGGTATTTATGTAGTGTAGCTTTTTTATCCACTGAGGCTTTTAATCCTATGTTATTTTCCTCTTCAGAGAGAATCATAAAATTCTTTACCTTTTTTACAACCGAGGAAAGAGGATAAACCTCTCTCACATCGGTTTATTTTCATTGTAGTTTAAGTGTTGATATATTTCTCTATTATTAGTAACGTTGATATATTCCTTATCGTTGAGTTCACTAGTCAATGCGACAACAGTGATCGTCTATTTTAAGTCTTTAACCTATAGAGCTTTCGCGTTAAAACGCGTGACATAGCTTTCCAGGGTTTCATTTTGCCTTTGGTGAATTGACATCAAGCTCATGATCGTTTTCTTAGCTCTTTAACTATTCATAAATCGGGATAAAAATAGTGGCTGAGCTTTTTGAATGTAATGATTGACCTTGGTTCTAGATTGCTATACCAAGATTGAGCTGCGTCTTTCAATGTACTGGCCAGACCTTTGCACATTAGAGCTTTATTTACGTTATGTATCATAATATTAGTTCTATAAAGTTTCAAATGATCAAAGGGATCAAAAGTACCAATATATGTTTTCAAGGTTGGCATTTTGAATCTTTTGGGAGGCATGGCTCTATCAATCTCTTCAGTAAAAGATGAGGTCTTCAAGAATTTAAGCTCATCCTCAAATGTCATTGTTTTTGTTTTTAGTTTTTTTTTTCATGGCTTGCATCCAAGCTTTCAAATCTATGTTCGGTTAAAGTTCATGGTCTATTTATTTAGACTTTTGGGTTGTGGCATGTGTGAAATTGTGGCTAGGGCAATAAGGAGTTAGGTTTATGTGTTTTTCTTTTCTAAAGGCCGATGAGGCTTCTGCCTCTTTGTAGCTCGGTTGCTTGACAATAGTTTTTTGGCCTAGTGTGAGTAAGTTTGGCACTTTAAAAACTTTTGGTGGGAGTTATAGTTTACAGTATCTTATTGAAAGCTTGTATTTGCTTAGTCAGGGCTTAAAATTACTCCATAGTCGGTCCTACCTATGGTTGAGCTAGGTGGATAAAATCCTAGCTTTGGTAAGTTTTTGTTCTAGTCGAGGCGATTGCCTTTCTTTCTTCTTAGTTTTTTTTTCTTGGTGGCATTGTTTTGTGCTCGGCTAATATGAAAATGTTATCATTTACTTTGCGCGCCAAATGTTGGTGCCAAGTTCTAACCTAAAGGTGTTCTTGTAAGTGCAGAAGAGAAGGACGTTTAGAGGCAAAGGTAGGAGGTGTTCCCTGCTTTTACACTATGACGCACAAGTCAGTAAGGATCAGATCGAAAAAGAAGTAAAAAAAGTATGAAAGAGAAAAAGAAAAGAATGTGATGAATTTAGCTTCATGGTGCCTAAGTCTTTATATTTATAGGTAAGCTGAGGGAGACAAAAAAGAGACAATTAAGACAAGGCTGAATTGAGGTGGCACTGACCATGTCAGATCGATCTAATATATCAGGCTAGCACAAATAACCAAGATATCTTTGATTATCTGGTGAAGGCTTTGAGAGAAAAAAAGACTACATGCCCTTTTGACCATTATAGGCCCATAATATGTGGTTTCATGTATTTGATGAGATCTTAGACATCTATTTACAGGGCGGGTGGTGACTTGACTTGTCTTGAAAAATCACTTCTTTTATAGAACAAGAATGTGATCAAGGATGCTGATGAGATAGAGTCCTTCGATTATATTAAAATCAATTTATAAATTTTAGAGTTCATTATAATCTCTTAAAAAAAAAAATAAAGAGTTATTATCATCTCAATTTAAAGACATAACATCAATTGAAACGCAAAAGTATATAGCATGATAAAAGAATGATTTCACACCAATAGAATTTTACATTTGCCGGTTCCATTTGGAATCCAAACAAAAAACAAAATATATAGCAAAATCAAGAAACCGTGCTTAATTTAATGCTTCTGACACTTGGTTTCAATCTATTCAAAAACCAAGCTTTCCCATGCTTCATCTTTCAATAATATTTTAGTAATATAGTTACTCATAAAAAAAAGATATTGTAATCAATTTGAATGCATATAATTCAATTGTCAAATAATTAAAAAGGCATAACGATCATTTTTAATGGAATTAATTTTATATTATTTTATGAATGTTAAAATTTAATGAGTAATTATAAAACAATTAAAAGGTTATTTTCGTAATTATGCTTAGAATGCATTATAGTAATTTTGACCAATTATAATGAAGGTTATTTTCATAATTATGGTAGAAAAAGCATTATACAAATTAGTCTAAAGGATAATTTTTTGTAATTATGGTTAGAGTATATTATAGTAATTTGAGCCAATTATAATATAAGGGGTATTTTGCGTAATTATGGTGAGACGGCATACATGTAATTATGATTAGAAGGTATTATAAAAATTTTACAAATCATAATATGTGAGATATTTGTGTAATTGTGATGGAATGGGCATTATAATAATTTTAGCATATGATGGTAGAAAGACATTTTCGTAATAATGGTTGTAAATGTATTATAGTAATTTGGACAATTATGGTAAGATGAATATTTTATTAATTAAGTTAAAAAGGATATTATAGTAATTTTAATTTCTCATAGAAAGAAGGGCATTATAATCAATTTAAATGTATTTACTTTAATTGTCAAGTAATTAAGAAGGTTTATGACTATTTCTAATAAGATTAATTTCATATTATTTTATGGATTTTAAAATTTAATGAGTAATTATGCAAAAATAAAAAAAAATATTTTCGTAATTATGTTTAGAGAGTATTAATGGTCAATTATAATATGAGGAATATTTTTATAATTATGGTACAAGAGGCAATATATGAAGCAATCAAAAGAGTTTTTTGTTTTTTTTTGTTTTTGTAATTATGATTAGAAGATATTATAGTAAATTTAGCTTATTATAATATAAGGTTATTTTCATAATTATTGTAAGAAGATATTTTTGTAATTATGGTAAAAAAGTATTTTAACAATTTCAACAAAATATAATGAGGTTTTTTTTTTTTTTTTTGTAATTATGTTAGGAAGAGCATTATATTCATTTTGGCAAATGATGGTTGGATAATATTTTTGTAATTATGGTTATAGAGGTATTATAATAACTTTGGCCAATTATGTTAAGAGAGATATTTTAGTAATTATGTTAAAAGGGATATTATATTAATTTTGACCAATTATAATGAAGGTTATTTTCATAATTATGGTAGAAAAAGCATTATACAAATTAATCAAATGGGTAATTTTTTGTAATTATGGTTAGAGTGTATTATAGTAATTTAAGCCAATTATAATATAAGGGGTATTTTGCGTAATTATGGTGAGAGGCCATACATGTAATTACGATTAAAAGGTATTATAAAAATTTTAGCAAATCATAATATGTGAGATATTTGCATAATTATGATAGAAGGGGCATTATAATAATTTTAGTATATGATGGTAGAAAGACATTTTTGTAATAATGGTTGTAAAGGTATTATAGTAATTTAGACAATTATGGTAAGATGAGTATTTTATTAATTAAGTTAAAAGGGATATTATTGTAATTTTAATTTCTCATAGAAAGAGGGACATTATAGTCAATTTGAATGTATTTAATTCAATTATCAAGTAATTAAAAAGGTTTATGACTATTTCTAATGAGATTAATTTCATATTTTTTATGGATTTTAAAATTTAATGAGTAATTTTGCAAAAATAAAAAAAGTATTTTCGTAATTATGCTTAGAGAGTATTAATGGTCAATTATAATATGAGGAATATTTTTATAATTATGGTATGAGAGGCAATATATGAAGCAATCAAAAGAGTTTTTTTTTTTTTTTTTGTAATTATGATTAGAGGATATTATAGTAATTTTTGCTTATTATAATATAAGGTTATTTTCGTAATTATTGTAAGAAGATATTTTCGTAATTATGGTAAAAAAGTATTATAACAATTTCAAAAAAATATAATATGAGGTTTTTTTTTTTTTTGTAATTATGTTAGGAAGAGCATTATATTCATTTTGGCAAAAGATGGTTGGATAGTATTTTTGTAATTATGGTTATAGAGGTATTATAATAACTTTGGCCAATTATGTTAAAAGAGATATTTTAGTAATTATGTTAAAAGGGATATTATATTAATTTTGACTAATTATAATGAAGGTTATTTTCATAATTATGGTAGAAAAAGCATTATACAAATTAATCAAATGGGTAATTTTTTTGTAATTATGATTAGAGTGTATTATAATAATTTGAACCAATTATAATATAAGGGGTATTTTGCATAATTATGGTGAGAGGGCATACATATAATTACAATTAGAAGGTATTATAAAAATTTTAACAAATCATAATATGTGAGATATTTGCGTAATTATGATAAAAAGGACATTATAATAATTTTGGCATATGATGGTGGAAAGACATTTTTGTAATAATGGTTGTAAAGGTATTATAGTAATTTGGACAATTATGGTAAGATGAGTATTTTATTAATGAAGTTAAAAAGGATATTATAATAATTTTAATTTTTCATAGAAAGAGGGGCATTATAGTTAATTTGAATGTATTTAATTCAATTGTTAAGTAATTAAGAAGGTTTATGACTATTTCTAATGAGATTAATTTCATATTATTTTATAGATTTTAAAATTTAATGAGTAATTATGCAAAAATAAAAAAAATATTTTTGTAATTATGCTTAAAGAGTATTAATGGTCAATTATAATATGAGGAATATGTTGTAATTATGGTACAAAAGGCGATATATGAACAATCAAAAGAGTTTTTTTTTTTGTTTTTGTAATTATGATTAAAAGATATTATAGTAATTTTAGCTTATTATAATATAAGGTTATTTTCGTAATTAGTGTAAGAAGATATTTTCGTAATTATGGTAAATAAGTATCATAAAAATTTCAACAAAATATAATATGAGGTTCTTTTTTGTAATTATGTTAGGAAGAGCATTGTATTCATTTTGGCAAATGATGGTTGGATAGTATTTTTTAATTATGGTTATAGAGATATTATAATAACTTTGGCCAAATATATTAAGAAAGATACTTTAGTAATTATGTTAAAAAGGTATATTATATTAATTTTAATTAATCATAAAAAAGAGGCAATTTAGATATATGTAATTCAATTATTAAGTAATTAAAAGAACATTATAATCATTTTGAAATCCATTGATTTAATATTATTATATGGATGTTAAAATTTAATGAGTAATTATTAAATAATAAAAAATATATATTTGTAATTATACTTAGAGTGTTTTATAATAATAAAAATGTATTGTAATTATACTTAGAATGTATTAGGCGAAGCAATCAAAAAAATATTTTTTATATTATAATTAAAGAATATTGATTTTAGTCAAATAAAATATGAAAAGTATTTTAATAGTTATAATAAAAAAATTTTTGATATAGTACATCTCAAACAAAAAAAATCCAAATATATATATATATATATATAATTTTATAGTTTTTAAAAGTATTTATTTAATAATTTTAAAGAAAAGTAAAGAAAAAAAAGTAAAGCTCAAAAAATAAACAAGAAAAAAAGTAAAAAAAAAAAGTTTTGAATAACGAGTCTCACACATTAAAATATAATACTTATAAATATATATAGTTTTATAATTTTTAAAAAATTTATTATTTTTTTTTTAAAGAAAAAAATGTGACCCAATGGGATGAAGACATGTGACATGGTTTGGAAAAGCATGGCAGCCGTACGTCCACTCTTAAAAGTTAAAAAACCGAAAAAAAAAGCAAAAAAGCCAATGGGGTAATGACACGTGGTATTGTGGGCAAAGTCTGTTCGTCAACCAAGTTCCTTAACGTATTAGCTCATCAGAACTCATAATGCAGCAGAAATTGTACATAAGCATGGCAGTCTTTGTCATTGACTGGCAGCTCTGTTCCTTGAGGAGAAGAGGTAGAGCCCCAGCTAACTCAAATTAAAAAAATTGGTGCGGCCAAAAGGCAGAGCACGAGATATTCTGTAAGCACTTGATCAGAATGTTTCTTCGACTACTTTTACTTGTAATCATCTTCAAGGTTTCCATGTCACAGTCAATAATCCAGACTTTACCAGGCTTTTCTGGTAATCTTCCCTTCAAACTTGAAACCGGGTATGTTTATATTGAAGAACTTCTGCAGTTTATGCTGCATTTTTTGCTCCTTATAATTCCAATGTGAGTGTCAAACTATTGATTCTAGCTGTTTCTTGCATTGATCAATTTAAGGTACATTGGAGTAGGTAAGTTGGATGAAGTGCAACTATTCTATTACTTCATTGAGTCTGAGAGGAACCCAAGAGATGACCCCCTTCTGCTTTGGCTCACCGGTGGCCCTGGTTGCTCTGCATTCTCTGGTCTTGTTTATGAGATTGGTACGTTTCTCATCCTTCACACATGGATATGTCTTCTGCCTTTTGCTCGTCAGACCTTAGACAACAGCCTGTCTTTACCTTATAGTCAACGTCTACCACGAACCAAACGCTTAAGTACGGATGATATCTTTGTGACTATCTGTAGGTCCATTAACTTTCAACTATAATAATTCCAGAGGAACCAAGCCAACATTTAAGCTGAATCCGTATTCATGGACGAAGGTTCTAAGATCTTAGCCAGCTGCTACATTTGTTGTTTATTTTCAAGATAATTATGCAGTCGTTTGTTTCATTGACAATTAGAGCAAATCTACAGGTTGCCAACATTATATTTCTGGATCAACCAGTTGGTACTGGATTCTCATATGCAACAAAAGCAGAAGGATATAATACTAGTGATACATCGTCAGCAGCACAAACCTATGAATTTCTAAGGAAGGTGAGCACAACCTGTTAAAGGGATTAATGGAAGACAGAGAAAACTTTTGGCAACTGATTTACACATTTGAGTTACAAACAAAGAATACTGACTATTAAAGAGACCAAGTTTGCATTTTCCTTTATGCAAGCATACTTAAGCTAGGATTTTGTTCCGGGGGCTCAAAATAGCAGGATTTAATTCTGTTTTGACTGATATATTGTGCAGTGGCTTATGGTACATCCAGAGTTCCTTTCAAATCCACTTTATATTTCTGGTGACTCTTACTCCGGTATAACTGTTCCAATCATCGTTCAGGAAGTGTTAAATGGTATAATTCATGTTTTCAGTAGTTAATTTTTATATATCTTTAACAAGCTTCCATTTTTTGGGTAAAATGAAAGCTGCATAAAAGAGTTTCATATTATTTGAAGCCATTTGTTGCCTGTCAGCAGACAAATAGAAGGAAAATGTAGAAATGGAAACTTTCGTAGAGCATTTCAGTTTTAACATGAGATGTTGATTCATCTTCATTTTTTAAATTATTATTTCAGGTCTTCATATTGGACATCAGCCGCCGATGAATCTCCAAGTACACATCTCCTATTTAATAGCAACTAAAACTTAACTTTCCTTTCCCTGATTGACTTTCCGAGTCATGATTGAAATAATGTTTTTTCTCACTGGACTCAGGGATACATCCTAGGCAACCCTTTAACAGATAGAGACTATGACTTTAACTCTAGGATTTTGTTTGCTTATCGAAAGGCACTCGTATCAAAGAGTCTATATGAGGTAAGGTAATAGTTTCTTTTTAGTCTTTATCATTAATTCATTTCAGTTCTTTGTATAGTGCAATTCTAAAATATGCAATGTACATAAATCTATTTCAAGTCAACAAAAAGAAACTGCAAGGGGGAATATACAACTCCAGATCCAAACGACACAGCCTGCATGTCTGATCTTCAAGCTGTTACTCAGGTGAGCAGGCTAAATTCTATTGGTTTTCATATGATCATTCTTTGATTTTCCAAGTTTTATGCGCACAAAACTGATCAAGCATTTCAAGTTTTATGTTTGCTAGTGCCTTGGAAACTTAGATGAGGCACAAATACTGGAACCGAATTGTGAAAGATTGTCTCCAAAACCCAAAAGAGCAAAGTGGGATCACGGATCACTTGGGGACAGCTCTTTAGCTGTTCTTCTGTCCACTCCTCAGTCTGCTGAACTGTGGTGCCGGGTAAATGACAGATTTCCATCTATTTTAGATTGCAGTACCATACATATGTAGATTAAAGTGACCATTGACCAAGTGTATATAACTAATTTCTTTGTCTGCAGAACTATCATTATCTCTACTCCTACGTTTGGGCTAATGATAAAACTGTCAGAAGCGCTCTTCATATTCGAGAGGTTTATTTAATACTTAATTATAACAAGTGTTGCAGTCTTTGATATCATGTGAATTCTTCAAAGCATCTTCACAGCTGACCAAATTATGCAGGGAACAATTGGGGAGTGGTTGAGATGCAATGGCAGCTTATCCTATGACTATGATGTCTCAACTAGTATTGATTATGAGCGAAACCTGACCAGGGAACAGCTTCGAGCTCTCATTTACAGGTAATGCCATTTAAACTTTTGTTCTTCATAGTTCATAGTTTGCTATACCTGTAAACCATCCATTGATTAAGGATCAAGCTATGGTCTCTTAATTGGTCGAACCACAGGTATTTTCTAGGACTTTTAAGTTTTAATTTCCTAGCTAGTTAAACAAACCTTTTTCTGCTTTCCATCCTAGTGGCGATCATGACATGGTCATTCCTTATTTGGGCACAATAGCATGGATAGAATCATTCAATTTGACAGTCCAGGTTGACTGGTATCCATGGTTGGTTGATGGTCAGGTTGCAGGGTACGTATGTTTCTATTTGATAAATCCATTCTATACTCTTTATCTCCATCTTCCCATGCTACTATTATATTCAAACTTTTCTATTCTCCACTCTGGTTCTTTTCTTTTGAAGATACAATATGAATTACGCGGAGGAGAAGTACTCTTTGACATACGCAACTATTAAGGCAAGAATTCTCTAATCAACCTTTCCAAATTCCAATTATATTTTCATTCAAATGCTACCAAAAGATTGATTGCATCATCAATCTCATGTGGTTGCACAGGGTGGGGGTCACACTGCTCCAGAATACAAGCCTAACGAAGCCCTTGCCATGATTGAAAGGTGGCTCGCTCATTTCCCATTATAAAAGCATAAGAAGCCCCGAGAATCAAGATAATTAATTAGCAGTAGTTAATCTATTTCATAGTTGAACCTTCATGGTTTGAACCAATAATATGACGCTTTCGTTTCATTTGAGATCGAACCAGCTTGGTTTCATTGGTCCATCAAATTATTTATGTTCCCTATATATGCTTCATTATCTGAATTGACCTCATATATGTATATAGGAGCTTGGGTATAATTTCTTGGGCTGACCACAATATGGCTTAAGCCAACCAATTGAAGATTCATGATAGCATACCTGAAATTAGGGTTGTTAACGGTTTCAAATAGCGGTTGTGTAGCGGCATTGTTATTTTTATTTATCATCATTTTAAAGTAATTATTAGTTTTTAAAATAATTTTAATATTATTAATGTTATTGTTAATTGTATATTTTTATTAGTTAATAAAGATTAATTTGTTATTATTATATTATTTTGATTTAATTTAGTTATTTAAAATGTTGCACTTGAAAATTTGATCTAATAGTAAAATATATTTATTCATAGTCAACAGATAGTTATCATCTTCCCCCAATAAATATATATTACAAAAATATCTAAAATATTCATCCCTAATTTTTTAATTAAATTAATTATAATCTTTATCAATTTTATATAAAATATATTTTTTTCATCATATGTATTTATAATATTTATGTTTTTGAATTTTATGTGTATAATAAAAAAATATTTATAATATGCATTTTCATTCTGAATTATAACTACAAAACATAAAAAAATTATTTTACTTTATAAATAAAAATTAAAATATCATAAATTACTTTAAAAATTATAAGTATTAATTTTTATTATTATGATTATAATTATTATATTTTATAATAAATTATAAAAAATTAAAAAAAATTCATAATATTAATGATCTTAATAACTATAATAATCTTCGTTATATATATAATTACGATAATCATGATAATATCGTTGTCGTAATTTGAATATATGATAGCCACGTTCCACCGCCTCCAGGCTCAGTTCCCAAAACCTCTTGCCATCTCACATTCGTTGATCTGCCATGGTTTTCTTTTCCTAATAAACAACGCTTTTTATTCTACCAATTCGCATGCCCTCCCTTGGACTTCATGGAAACCATTCTGCCATTGCTAAAACACACTCTCTCTCCTACTCAACGATCTATTTTTTCCTTTCGAGCCCAATATCATGTGCTCTCGATCACTTGACATGCTTTATATCCATGATAAAAACGGTGATTTCGTTACTTTCAGGGTTGTCAAATCCACTGCAGATTTCAACCATGTCATTGCCAATTATCCACGAGATGTTAAATTGTTACACCCTTTTGCGTCAAACCTGCCAATGGCACCTGTGGCAGCTGAAGATGGTACCCGACTTTTCCCTATCATTACCTTTCAAGTCAACGTGTTTCCAAACACAGGCATTTGCACCGGTTCTAATTACTGCCATTAGGGTGGTTTCACGCATTTTATGAGGTCCTGGATATCTATTTACAGGGCGGGTGTTGACTTGACTTGCCTTGAAAAATCACTTCATTTGTGGAACAAAGACTGATCAAGGATCCTGATGGGATAGAGTCCTTCGGTTATTTTAAAATCAATTTGTAAATTTTAGAGTTTATTATCATCTCCTGCCAAAAAAAAAAAAAAAGGCTTATTATCATCTCAAATTTAGAGACATAACATCAATTAAAATTTAAGAATACATAGCATGATAAAAGAATGATTTCACACCAACAGAATTTTACATTTTTCGGTTCCCCTTGGAAACCAAACAAAAAACAAACTAGCAAAATCATGAAATCGTTTTTAATTTAATGCTTCTAGCACTTGGTTTCAATCGATTCAAAAACCAAGCTTTCCCATGCTTCATCCTTTAATAATATTTTAATAATTATAGACATTAAATTTTATCTGAATTTTTTGAGTTCTTCGATTCAAAACTGAGTTTTAAATTCATTAGAGTTTTATTACATTAATGGGTCGAGACCAAATTTTTAATCCATCTGGGCCGATGTCCAATTCCTTCTTTTTGGGCCTAAGCCAACCCACAATTTTTAATATTAAAAATCCAATAATTTTAAATAATAATTATAATAATTAATTAATTAATTAACAAAAACAAATTAAAAAAAAAAAACAAAAAGCAGGGGACTGATGTATGGCATCACTGACACCTCCTATCCAGCCCCCTTGTAGTCTCTTGACCACCATTATGTGCCCCAAACTAGCTACCCCCTACAACCTACCCTAGCCATACTTCCAACTGCTCCTACAACCACCCCTTACACCCCCTAAATCACCTATTATTTCGGACACAGACTCAGCCCTATAAAGCACCCATCTTCATCCCCTTTAAACCTTCAAACACAGACTTGGATAAACTCAAAATACACAAGTTCTCACACTAAAAAAAAAAACCCAACTTCACACCTAGAAATCACAGCTTTCCCACATTGAGTAAACTAGGCACCAACCAAAAAGAAAAACTAGAAAACTAACCCAAAAAAAAAAAAAAACCACACAGTCCTCCCCGTAGAGAGGAACCTCAAGGTGAAGCCCTTACAAATCAACCATCAGTTTCGTTATATATATATATACATATAAAAAAAAAGAAAGATCGAAACTTTGAGCCTCGATCTATGTCAATAGGGGCTGTTTCCGGTAAAAAGGACACTATATTTGGAAAATGGGATCAAGGAGAGTTTTTTGGGCATTTTGGCATTTTTCAACCACCGGTGACCACCGGCAGCGACTGCCAGTGATAACCTAAGTGGCGATCGACGCTGCGGTCTGGAGGCCAGACGGTGGCAGAGCTCTGGAGCTCTCTCTGGAGCTTTAAATTTTTTTTCTCTGAAATGGGTTTGAAATGAAGTAAAAAAATAATTTTATATAGAAGATCAAAAGCACAAAATGACGTTGTTTAGGCAGGGGAAGATCCACACGTCAATCCGGATCCAACCCGGGATCCGCACAACCTAATCTACGATCCTTTTTTACCTCAACCTAAGACCAATCTAGTTGAACCAGTATCGAACCGCTAATGAACAAGTTCGGACTAGTCAGAATCGTTGAACCGTCGAGCGACCCAAACCAGCGTTGACCGGTCTGGTTCAAGTAGTTTTTTATTTATTTTTTTTAATTTCTAAATTTTTTATATGTTATTATTTTTGTTATTTTGAGTTTTATTTTTAATATTCATGCATGATAATTTTTTAAATTTGTTAAAATAAATATTTGATTGTTTTAATAATAATAAAATGAAAAGAAATAGGATAATAACTAAAAAAATATATTAAAAATGTAATAATAATAATAATAATGATCTAAAAAATGCTTATAAAATTGAATAATAATTTTTTCCCTACCTAGATGTTGGAAGGAATACAATCATATTTTAAATAATGATAGTTTTGCCTAGATGTTAAGAAATTATTATTATAAAAAAATAATAATAAATCAATAATATTATTAATAATAAATTTTCATTAAAAGGTTTTTTTTAATTAAATTTTGAAAATCATAAAAATTAAACTTGCTTAAAAAATCTGCCTAGATATTAGAGATTTTTAGAGATGTTCACGTTTTTTTTTAAATTAAAAAAAAATCCTAAAACTTTAAACCTTAAAATCGAAATCTCAAACCTCAAATCTTAAAATCGAAACCCTAAAGCATCAAACCCTAAAATCGAAACCTAAAATCTCAAATCCTAAAATCAAAACCCTAAATCCTCCAAACTCGAAACTAAACCCTAAAACCTCTAAACCCCGAAATTGAAACCCTAAACCCTCAAAACCCTAAAACTAAAATCACAAACCTCAAATCTTCAAATCGAAACCTTAAAATCCAAAATTCTGAAAACCCCAAATTTGGTACGAAATTTCAAATCATTGCTTAAAAGTCACCAAATCTTAAAACTTCGACCTAAACATATACTCAAAATCATTTCAAAACTTTAAGGATAGTGCGAAAATCTCAAATGGGATAATTTGTTCTCGAATGCTGCCTAGATAATGAGGTATTTAAAGAAATCTTATTCCATTAATTTTTTCTCATGAGTTTTTAATTCACTTTAAGCATAGGATTAAAATCAATAAATAAAAAAGTCTACTAATAAAATAGGATCTTAAATATAAATAGTTACACTTAAGCTCTGCCTAGATGTTGGAGAGTCAAGGTGGTCTTATTATATTTAAGAATCTATTTTTTAAAATTGTATTTTATCATCTTGCATAATATTCATTGGCATACATGCTTGCATCATTATATAATTGTTGGCATTCATTTTGCATTTCTCTGTCTTTAATTTTTATTTGCTACTTGATAATACCATTAATTACTTTATCATATAAAGTATTTTACAAAATATATATATATATATCTTTTAAAGTTGTGATATTATAAAATAAAACAAAAATAACATTCCGAAAGAAATAATTCTTGATACTTTGCTTAGATGTTGGAGAGTCACTAACAATTATCTTTTACAAAGAGTGTTATTTTTATTTTGATGAATATTGTATTAAATTTTAAGCGAAGAGAGTTATCATAAATTTTACCTAAATGTTGAAGAATTTTAAGATAATTCTTTAACTTAAAGATTTTCTCAATATTCCTAAATAAAGAATTTTAACAAAAATTTGTTTTTAAAGGGGATTATTATTAAATTTTAAATCAAAACCATTTTATCCAATACCAAAAAAAGTGCATGATTTAATAGTACCAATTTCTAGGCGTTGTGGGGGTACTAATCATTCCTCACCCGTAACCGACTTCCGAGCCTAACCTGATTTTTCGTAGATCAAAATTTATCTTTTTGATAAACTTTAAATCCACTTTTATAGTTTTATTAAAAAGATAAACTTTTGGTTGGCCAATCATATCCTAAAAAAGATTGGTGGAGACTCCCTTATTTTTTTTTCAATTTTAAAATTCTTTACGTTTGACGGTCTCAAAACCATTGCTACAACTTGGCTACTCCATTGGGAATTTTGAGAGTCAAGCCAAAATTTTAATTATGTGTTATTAATAATTGTTGAATTTAATTAGTTTTATTTGATGTTTAATTTAATACCTTTTATTTTAATTTTTCAAAAAATATATATACAAGTTAATAAATAAAATGAATAACATGTTCGTTATTATTTTGTTTTGATTTTGTGCTTACGATTTATGATATTTTGATTAATATATCATTTTGCACACTTTTGCATATACTTTTACATGCATGAGCTCTAGACCCGGGTTCCATCCCTTTTTAGAGGAAGTGAAGTAGCTACGCTCTTATGAGGTGATAACTTCTGCATTTGCTAGCGAAACACTTCTACTCAATTGAACCCTTTCTATTAGTAACCTATAATGGGTAAGGATCGAGTGCCTTACTAGTCCAGTGTGGATCCCAGTGAAGAATGATTTGAGAACCTTTAGATGAATAAATCCTCACTCAGCATATAGTAAACCTTAGAGGACTAACCTTCGATAGAGCATTGCCCTTTGTAGAAGTAAGAGAAAAGCATTTTGTTGAAGATTTTTTTTCTTTTGGTAGTTGTCCAAAATTTGTATTTTCATAAAATATTTTAGAATAAAATGATTTTTTTAACATTATCCAACAAGTAGAAAAAGAAGCAAAAAACAAAAAACAAAAAACAAAAAAAAGGTTTTCAAAAAAATAAAGATTTTCTTTAAATTCTTTGTTTATTAGCCAAATAAAGTTAATTTTCAAGTCCTAGTTATTTTGTGCATAAAAAAAAAGAAAAAATTTCTTTTCCTTCTCAAAATTTTTTTTTTCATATTTTGTTTCATCTTTCGCTTTTCATATATCATAATAAAATAATACATGTATCCCATCTCATGCGCATCATAAAATGATAATATGAGCATTCTATTCCATTCATATCAATAGATAGTACATGCATTCTATTTCATGCATAGGCATCGTGCACGTTTCAATAGGTAGTGCGCATATTTCATTCATTACATATTTTAAGGTAGTGTCAGTTTCATTAAGTTGACATAACACAAGTATTGCATGCCATGTAGAAATATAATATGCACTTGATATGTTCATGTATTTCATAAAAGTATGTTGCATTAATTATAGGTATATATATCATGACTCTTGTAACATTTCATGTATATGGATTCATGAATGGTAGGGTTTTAGGGAACATGCATTGCATTTCATATCCTACCATCAACATAACATTACATTCATTGTATACACATTCATGTACGAGAAAACTTTTACCGTTTAGAGCTTGTACATATAAAAATCTATTGTCATATATATATATATATATATATATATATGCATTTCATGACATTCTTTAGTCATCATATTCATCATATTCATAAACATATTACGTGTATCATGTAAATTAAAAATTATTTTTATGGCATTCATTCAATAAGGGTAGTAATCTAGAATTTATGGTTTAAGTCCTGAAATAAAATATCTGTCTTGGTAGGAATTAGAGTGGCAAAAATGAAAGATCAACTGGAAGCAAAGATTAGTGCTTTGGAGTTGAATTAAGAGGAATTATGGCTCGAGCTTCAAAAAATGAAACAACAGATGGTTCAATTATAGAAATGGTTAAAAGTAGCGATATGGTTGAGTTTATTGCCCCTCAAAGATCATTGTCACTTTCATCAAGTCAAGATCCATCAACTTCTGTTAGTTTTAGCACCTTTTTAGAGCATACTAAGACATTGGGTGATTTGAACAGTGACTAAGGTTTGGGCAAACTTAAGAGAGGAACGGGTGAACTAGCCATGCAAATGATTGAGCTTAAAAATTTTATTTTCAAGAAAGAGTCATTTAGCTTCAAACAACCATCACTAACTATCTTAAGTCCAAACCTGCACCTAAATCTTTCTTATGACTACTTCTAACCTCTTTTCCAAGCACCTAGGATTAGGCCTACAAATTTCATGCAAACTCTGAGAATTCACACCTAAATCCACTCCCACCACCTCATATTTCACAATCGCTTGTTTAGCATACTATTTCATCACCACTTTCGCAGCCTAATCTTTAACCCAAAATTTTTCAATTCATTTTAAAACCAACTATACCCCCATCTTTTCAGCAAAACAAACCAATCATAGGACAGAAAAACTTTAGCAACACCAAAGAAAAAACTCCTATTAATCCAATACCTATGTCCTACATAGAGTTATGCTCATTGTTTCTAGAAAACTACCTCATTGCCCTTATCCTTGTTGAACCATGCAAACTACCTTTCTCCGAATGATATAACCCCAATGCTCGATGTGAATTCCATTTTGGCATCGTGGACCATTCTTTAGAAAACTGTATGACTTTGAAACATAGGGTACAAGAACTAATGAAAGCTAAATATATGGGCTTTGACACCAAAATGAAGCCAGTTGTTCATAAAACCTTTCATTGATCTATACCGAGATAGCAAGTAGTGTTGTAGGCAACAGTAAGATTGGCCATGATTATGAATAAAATATGAAAGTTTTAAAAGAAAAATGTTGTCCTCTTTAGCAATCATAGTCAACTATTTTTGGATTTCTTAGGCAAGACAAGGGGTAAGAGCAAGTCCATCACTTTTTAGCCCTAGTCCTAGAATGGTTCATGACATGCAAACTTGATACTTTTGGGAATGAATGAAGACTTTTTTTTACCTAAATTTTCTATGAATTGATGCCTCTATTTATTTTTTTAATAATGGTGTGCCTAAAAGAAGCCATGAAAAAAGTGATGGTTATAAATATGTTCTCACCAAACTTTTGAAAAGGAAGAAATATCTTTAGATAACCCAACCGAATATAGGATGAAACTCAAGTTTCCTTCATCAACAATAATAAAATTTGACTTGCATATCATGCATCATCTGTTTGAATTCATTATTTTTCATGACAGTTAAGGACAAGAAATTATGATTGTAAACATACTTTTGTCAAACTTTTAAAGTAAAAAGATTTTTTTATAATAGAATTCATACCATGCATTTATGACTTCTGGTAATTAATACAAGTTTCAAAGATAGTTATCATTAAAAATGAGATCAATTAAGTCTGTGTACTTATAGCACTCGAATCGATACTAGAATAATGAAAAATAAATATGCAAGTTGGATGGACAGAGTAAAAAAAGTCCAAGGAGAGTTAAAGCAAATAGTCACAGAAATGCAACAAAATTGGACAGATAGTTGACAGAACTAAAACAATGTTAGCAGAGTTGACAAAAAGAAAATGAGTTGTTGAAACATATAGGGCAATGGAAGAAACAGCTGTTGAGACACCATCGTATCCATATGGGTTCACATATGTTCAAGACCCTTATATGCCATAAGCACCTTTAACAACTCATCAACCTTATACTAGCCCTTCTGCCAAGCTACCATCAGTTTAAACAAATGTCAATCTCGAGCCTACTCCTTATGACTCAACTACTGTGCCTAATATGGATGATCCTAATGAGTTGAAAAAATTGAAAAGGGTGCCAAATCCATTAGAAGACATGGTGATGAAATATAAGTATGATTTGTTAGAAAAGAGATTAAAGATAATTGAAGGCAATGATGTATACGATAATGTTGAAGCCAGTGAACTTAGTCTAGTGCTTGATCTTGTTATTTCATCAAAATTCAAAGCCTCAGATTTTAAGAAGTATGATGGAATGAAATACCCTTTAACACATATCACCATGTACTATCAAAATATGATAGGTCACACCCATGATGATAAGTTATTGATCCATTACTTTCAAAATAATCTTACTGGGTATGCAACAAAATGGTATGCTTAGCTGGATTGAAGTAAGATTTGCTATTGAAATGACTTGGCTAAAGCTTTTTTAGCATAATATAAGCATGTTAAAGATATGGCACTAGATAGGATGTTCTTACAGAATGTGAAGAAAAGGTCAACTAAAACATTCAAAGAATATGCACATAGATGGAGAGATAAAGTAGACCAAGTACAACCACCCTTGTCAGAAAAAAAATCACTATTTTGTTTGTCAATTCCTTAAACACTCTCTATTATGAAAGAATGATTGGGAATGTCTCCAACAACTTTTCTAACATGGTGATTTCTAGGGATATTATAAAAAATGCAATTAAGAATGTCAAGATTAAGTTAAAAGGTACAACAAATATTGAAAAGGGAAGTATATTAGAAAATAATGAAGGGAAAGTATAAGTAGTCACAATGGATGGGCATTTACCCAAGAACTTTATCCCATACAATTCTTATTTCGTTCATCAACCTTATTATCCTATCACAGGCAATATCTTTCAAAGCTTACATCTTTGCCAACCAAGTCAGCATTTAGGCTTTCCAACAAATTTTCATTCTCAAAGGACCATTCATGATCTTGTCCCTACATTTGAACTTACCACCCGACCAATAAAGAGCTAAAAGAAACCAAAAAATGATCAAGAAAAACTGTCAATCCATATTTTTCACCTTTTTATCTTTGCTAAAAAAAGGTTAGTATCTCACTCACGTGCTTTTAAAAATAACACCAAATCCATCGGCAAGGAGTTATGATCCTAATGACAAATGCGATTATCATATGGGAACAATCGATCACTCAACTAAAAAATATAGGCAGTTAAAAAAAAAGGTTGAAGATTTTATCAAAAGTGGTATACTAGCTTTAGAAATGATAGAATAATGGAAGTTGACTCTATCTAATGGCCAAATGTGAGGAGTTAAGATGAAGAAGAAGGTCTCAAGTTCTGAAAAATCAAGATAAGATGATTTTTTTTTATCTTTTCACTATTTATCTATGACATTTGCATACCTAAGAGTTATCTAACTTATTTTGGAAGAATTGAATGTTTTGGATCTTTTTTTATGAAATTTCTTTTTATGCA
Source organism: Durio zibethinus (assembly GCF_047325235.1). Taxonomy (NCBI): domain Eukaryota; kingdom Viridiplantae; phylum Streptophyta; class Magnoliopsida; order Malvales; family Malvaceae; genus Durio; species Durio zibethinus. The sequence goes on from NC_143163.1 coordinate 5,215,555, forward strand.
TTTGTTTGAATAAAAAGTCTCACATAAGTAACTTTCAAGATAAACAAAACAAAACAAAACAAAGTTTTATAATAAAGATGAAAGGATTCTTAAGAGAAATAGTGATTACTATTAGAAAAAAAGTTCATCAAATACCTTCACACCTTTTCAAATACTTTCATACTCCTAATTACTTAAATGATTGGACTCATTAACCATAATCCTTCAGGGAATGTGAGTTTAAATTCATACTTTAAAGGGTCGATAATCTTTTTTTGAGTAAAAAAATAAAAGAGGTTAATTTTGAAAGTTCATTTTGAATTTCAAAAATCAGATACTCTTTTAAATTTTTAATTGGTAATTCAATGTGTGTCAAAATTTTGCTATGACCATAAACACAAAAATGCCTGAACTTTTCTTTTAAGTAACCTTTGTTTCATGTCTTAAGACACATTGATTAAAAAAAAAAAAACAGAACCCCTTTTCTACCTAAGACAATTTGTTGCATACCTTTATACCTTTTCTCTTCCTATTACCAAGAAAATACAAAAATTTTGAAGCCCCAAGAGCCTTTTTGAACTATGTAATCAATCCTCTACAATTTGATTGTCATTGGAACCTTGAGTGAAAAACAAGATGGGGTATAAAAAAAAGCAAAACAAAAAAAAAGTAAAAAAAATAAAAAGATCTTTTTTATCTCATCCTTCAATAATTTGCTCATTAAACTAAGTGATCATATTTGAAATGATGAATGACCATCTTTCTTTATCTTTCTCATACATAAAAATTATCAACTTACTATCCATTTAAGCCTATTAAATTTTTTGTTCAAAAATGAACATTGACTAATGATCGTTTTCTATATTGTGGGCAAAATAAGGATACCTTCGATAGATCAACTTCAATGAAAATATTAAAAGCATCTAACATGCTCTTCGAAGATGAGAGTCCAGGATAAAAAGTGAATAAAGTTTTGATTGAAATTTCAAGAATTTAAAAGAGTAAACAGCTAAAGATGAAGTTAGGCGTTTCCAAAGAAAAGCAAAGTTACCTTGGAGATAAGAATCTGAAGCTTCAGTTAGAATTCTAAAAATAAAAAATAAAAAAAAAGAAAGAGAAAAAATATAAAAATGAGAATTCAGGAAAAAAAAGGTGAATAAAGTTACTGAAATTAAAGCCAGATGTTTCAAAATAAAAAAAAAAAGAAAAACAAAGAAAAAAAGTTAGAGAATGCTTTTTAGGATCTTTGGCCTAATTATCTTGAATAATATATTTTGAGCCTATTTATCCATTCTTTCAGAACCCCTAACCTCAGCCTACATTACGTACCTTGAAAAGTTCATTTTGATCAAATGTGGACTTTTATATTGAAGAGAAATATCCTTGAAAATTTGTATATACTTGTTTGCATTTGGTAAGATTTCACCAAGTTCTTTATTAATAAAAAATATATATACCTCTAAAGTGAAAACCTCAATAGGGTAGTTTAGAGCTAAAGTCATTTTTTGAAACTCCAAAATGAATTTTAGAGTTCCAAGGTTCTATCCAGAATAAAAGAATCTCGATACAAAGTTTTTTGAAAGGTCAATACCCATTAAATACCTTACATTTCACAACAAAACAAAAAAAAAAATAGCATTGTCCTATTTCCAAATCTTGTTTGAAAAGTAATGGCTAGTTTTGACACACATTGAAGTATCACATTTTCAATAAAAGAAAAGTGCTTCAGAAAATTATCTCTTTCGTGAGCCTAAGAAAAACCCTTAAACGCTCGTCGAGCTTCTCATGAGATATGCCCACAAATGACAAAGAATTGAATTGTCAATTGCCCCGCCCATAAGCTTTTCAAATAGTAGTCATCAATTTCCAAGAGATTCGAAAGTCTTGAGTTTTAAATTTTTCATTAATTGTAAAGATATTTTATGAGGGGCAATTTTCTAATCACTTTTAAAAACTATAAAGATTATTTGAGCATTTTGTATATAATACTGAGGTTACTTTTTTCATGAAAATAAAACATTGAAATTTAAATAGAGATCTTTTGAAAAAAGCAAAAAGAGTTTTTTCATTTGTATTCTTGTATCATAAAAAAGGCATTTGTCTTGCCAAAAAAAAAATATTCTTAAGTTGCATCACTTGCATTATGAGAAAGACATTTGACATGTAAATAAAAAAATAAAAAAGAGATATTCATAGTTGTATTACTTGCCTGTGCATCATGAAAGACACATTTGCATTTGCATTACTTGCATTTGCATCACAAGAAAGATATTCGCATTTACATCACTTGTATAAGATATTTGTATTTACACCGTAAAGAAAATTTACATGTGCATCATGGCATCTGCATCCTAAAAAAGGTATTTGTAGGGGCATTTACATGAAAGGAACATTATCACTTGCATTGTGAAAAAGTCAAATATATTTGCACCAAGCATTCATATTCTTGCATTTGCATTGACATTTGCATTCACATCAACATTTCCGTTAGCATCACTTGATGATAATAGACATTTGTATCATGATTGCATATTAGAAAATAGGAAAAAAAAGTATAAAAAAAGAAAGAGACAAAAAAAAGTTTTTAAAGTTTCAAAGCTTCTGTTTAAGAAGAACCATTTTGAATCAAGATTTCAAAGCCTCTGCTTAGGAGGAACCTTCTTCAAACAAGACCTTTAGAGTCTCAAAAATCTCTAATCACGTGAAAGCCATTTTTAAAAAGATTTTTTAAATTTTCAAAATTTCATTGCTTCTGACTGGGAGGACGTTTAAAGATTTTAAAATTTCTAAGACTTTTAGGCAAAAGATTTTTAAATTTTTAAAGTTTCATAGCCTCTGATTGGGAGAAACATTCAAAGATTTTGAGATTTCTCATACCTCTGGGCATAATCTTTAAGACTCCAGGTATAAATTTGATTCGTGATGTTGTCCCGATCGATTTTTTATTTTTTGGCTTATGGTGTTATCCCAGTCAATACTGTAAGATCTCCGAGCATAATTTCAATTTGAAGTGTTATCCCGATTGATTCTTTATTTTTTGACTTGCAGTATTGTCCCAGTTAACTCTGTAAGACTTTTGGGCATAATTTTTAAGACTTACGGGCATAATTTTGATTCATAGTGTTGTTTTGATCGATTCTTTATTTTTTGACTTACGGTGTTATCTCGATCAATTTTGTAAGACCTCTAGTCATGATTTATAAGACCTTCGAGCATAATCTTTAAGACTTTCAGGCATAATTTCAATTCGTGGTGTTGTCCCGATCGATTCTTTATTTTTGACTTGTAGTGTTATCCCGATCGATTCTATAAAACCTCTAGGCATGATTTATAAGACCTCCAGGTATAATATCTAAGGCCTTCTGGCATAATTTTGACTTATGGTGTTGTCCCATATGATTTTTTACTTCTCGACTTGCGATGTTATCTTAGTCAATTTTAAAATTTTGACTTGCGATGTTGTCTCAGTTGATTCCATAATTTTGACTTACGATATTGTCTCGGTCATTTTTTATTTTTTGACTCACGGCATCATCTTGGTCGTTTTCGTTATCACTTTACTTATGGTTTAATCTAAAAAAAAATTTTAAAAATCCTTGATTTGCTTCCGAACAAAATCGGTATCTTTATCTTTGTCCTAGTCTTGATTCCCAATAATATGCAAAGATAGGCAGCTGTAGATACCAAATTTTATCTAGGTTTTTTGGGTTCTTCGAATCAAAACTGGGTTTTAAATTCGTTAGGGTTTTATCACATTCATAGGCCGATGCCTGATTTTTAATCCATTTGGGCCAGTGTCTAATTCTTTCTTTTTGGGCCTAAGCCAACCCACTGTTTTTAATATTAAAAATCCAATAATATTAAATAATAATTATAATAATTAATTAATTAAAAAAATTAAAAATTAAAAAAATAAAAAGTAGGGGGCTGGTATACGGCATCGCTGCCCCCCTTATCCAGCCCCCTTATAGCCTCCTGACCACCACCATGTGCCTCATACCAGCCACCCCCTACAGCTTACCCTAGCCATACCTCCAACCACCCTAACACCCCCTAAATCACCCATTATTACGGACACAAACCCAACCCTATAAAAGACCCATCTTCTTCCCCTTTGAGCTTTCAGACACAAACTTGGACAAACCTAGAAAACACCAGTTCTCACACCTAAAAAAAAAAAAAAAACCCAGCTCCCATATCTAAAAATCATAGCTTTCCCACACTCAATAAACTAGGCACTGACCAAAAAAAACACCCAAAAATAACCAAAAAAAAAAACACAGTCCTCCCTTTAGGGAAGAACCTCAACGCCAAGCCCTTACAAACAAGCAAAAAAAATCAACTATCAGTTTCGTTATAAAAAAAAAAGAATACCAAAACTTTAAGCCACGATCTATGTCGATCAAGGCTGTCTCCAATAAAAAAGACACCATATTTAGAAAGAGGGTATCGATGAGAGTTTTTTGGGCATTTTGGCATTTTTTGACCACCGATGACAATCGACGGTGACCCAGGTGGTCGCAGACATGACGGTTTGGAGGTCGGACGATGGTAGAGCTCTGAAGCTTTTTTTGGAGCTTTGAAAATTTTTATTCTTTGAAAAGGGCTTGAAATGAAGTAAAAAATAAGTTTTATATAGAAGATCAAAAACACAAAACGACATTGTTTGGGCAGGGAAGGATTCGCTCATCAACCAGAATCTGACCCGAAATCCACCTAACCTGACCCGTGACCCGCTTCTGCCTCAACCTAAGATCGATCCAATTGAATCGATATCGAACCACTAATGAACCAGTTCAGATCAGTCAAAACTGTCGGATCGTCGAGCGGCCCAAACTAGCGTTCTGATTTAGGTTTTTTTTTTTAATTTTTTAATTTTTTATATATTATTATTTTTGTTATTTTGAGTTTTATTTTTAATATTCATGCATGATAATTTTTTAAATTTGTTAAAATAAATATTTGATTGTTTTAATAATAATAAAATGAAAACAAGTAGGATAATAACTAAAAAATATATTAAAAATGCTAATAATAATAATAATAATGATCTAAAAAATGCTAATAAAATAGAATAATAATTTTTTTCTTGCCTAGATGTTAGAGGGAATACAATCATGTTTTAAATAATAATAATTTCGCCTAGCTATTCAGAAATTATTATTATAAAAAAAAGAATAAATTAATAATATTATTAATAATAAATTTTCATAAAAAAACTTTTTTAATAATTTTTGAAATCATAAAAATCAAACTTGCTCTAAAAATTCGCCTAGATATTGAAGATTTTTAGAGATGTTCATATTTTTTAAAATTAAAAAAAAAACCCTAAAACTTAAAACCCTAAAATCGAAACCCCAAACCCCAAATCTTAAAATCGAAACCTTAAAGCATCAAACCCTAAAATTGAAACCCTAAAATCTCAAACCCTAAAATTGAAACCCTAAAATCTCAAACCCTAAAATCGAAACCTTAAATCCTCCAAACTCAAAACTAAACTCTAAAACCTCTAAACCCCAAAATTGAAACCCTAAACCTTCAAAACCTTAAAACTAAAACCCCAAACCTCAAATCTTCAAATCGAAACCTTAAAATCCAAAATTCTGAAAACTCCAACTTTGGTACAAAATCCCAAATCATTGCTCGAAAGTCACCAAATCTTAAAACCTTGACCTAAACTTATACTCAAAACCATTTCAAAACTTTAAGGATATGTGCGAAAATCTCAAGTAGGGTAATTTGTTCTCGAATGCCGCCTAAATGGAGTATTTAAAGAAATCTTATTCCATTAAGTTTTTCTCGTGAGTCTTTAATTCGCTTTAACCATGAGATTAAAATCAATAAATAAAAAAGTATACTAATAAAATAGGATCTTAAATATAAATAGTCGTACCTAAACTCTGTCTAGATGTTTAAGAGTCAAGGTGGTCTCATTATATTTAAGAATCCATTTTTTTAAATTGCATTTTATTATCTTGCATAATATTCATTGACATACATGCTTGCATCATTATATAATTATTGGCACTCATTTTGCATTTCTCTGTCTTTAATTTTTATTTGCTACCTGATAATACCATTAATTACTTTCTCATATAAAGTATTTTACAAAACAAAAAATATATCTTTTAAAGTTGTGATATTATAAAATAAAACAAAAATAACATTCCGAAAGAAATAATTCTTAGTATTCTGCTTAGATGTTGGAGAGTCACTAACAATTATCTTTTACAAATAGTATTATTTTTATTTTGATGAATATTGTATTAAATTTTAAGTGAAAAAAGTTATTATAAATTCTGCCTAGATGTTAAAGAATTTTAAGATAATTCTTTAACTTAAAGATTTTCTCAATATTCTTAAATAAAGAATTTTAACAAAAATTTGTTTTTAAAGGGGATTGTTATTAAATTTCAAATCGAAACCATTTTATCCAATATCGAAAATAGGACATGATTAAATGGTTCCAATTTATGGGCGTTGTGGGGGTGTTAATCCTTCCTCACATATAACTGACTCCCGAGCCTAACTTGATTTTTCGTAGACTGAAACTTATCTTTTTGATAAACTTTAAATCTACTTTTATAATTTTATTAAAAAGATAAACCTTTGGGTGGCAAATCACACAATAAAAAAGATTGATGGTGACTCTCTAATTTTTTTTCTCAGTTTTAAAATTCTTTATGTCTAACGATTTCAAAACCGACAATAATAGTATCTCTTGTAAGCATAACTTCTGCTTCTAGCATACAGCACATCTTCTTCGTAGCAGCAAGGCTTGTCCTCGTCAATTCTCGCCAGGCCAACGCTAGTACTATAACTTCTCTTCAACCTACCATACTGATCTTCCATTGCATGCCTCATCTCCTCTTCCTGCAAATCTGACTCCATTGATCTCTTCTTCGACATTGCTTCTAAGAAAGTCATGAATTTCTCGTCATTAATGTTCGGTTTTGAATATTGACACTGAAACTCCTGGTCAACCGTGAAACTTGAGGTGCAGCAGGGCGGGCAATAACTCCACTATAACCTATCTTATTAGCACAATCCTCCATTCTCTTCACATAAGTCTCTGGCCTTGTGTAAAGCTCTCTTGGGCTTTAACATGTAGCGCCTCAACTTACTTTGTAACTCCGCCTTGCTCATGGGCTTTGACATGTAGTTCTTGAACTTGCTTTGTAACTCTGCTTTGCTCCTCATTCTGTAACCTTCAACTCTTTGTTATCAAAGCTCTTGTACTGATACAGAAATTGGAGGAGGAAAGATACCAATAGGAACTTGAAAGATTGAAACTGTGTGCTGAAGAAGAGAATGAAGATGGGTATATATATAAAGGAGTATTGAGCTTTTTTCAGTGTGTTTGTTGGACTTGAATTTTAGAAGTAGCGTGAAAGGAACATTGGTCTGGAATGCAAAGAAAGAAATGCTAATAAAAAATATGGTGGAGAAAGAACATTGTAACTAAGCATTTTGGCCTTATTTTGAAGCTGACCTGCTTATTGTCTCATAGTACTCTCGAAGTCAAATCTTTAAAGAATGAATAGTTTGGCATTAAACTGTCAAGAGAAAAGAAAACAGTTTTGATCATATATACTAGCACAAACACCCATTTAACAACAAAAGAAAGGGGAGAAGTGGATGGTTCCTTCCATGGAGTTCTTGTGTTTTCCTTCTATGATGGCTGAATTTTGCAACCAGCTCTTGTCAAATGTCAAAAGTTGAGCTTTATACGGGCACTTTACCTAGTCATGGAATTTACTCTTAAATAAATATCAAATACCATAAATTTTTGTTTCATTTGGAAACGAACTACATAACATTTCCTCAACCAATACATACATGCAACCATATGAGAAAAAACATAATGTGGATCATGCCACTAACTTTCCAGAAATAGTGCAACATTAAACTCTTCCAGGTAATTAATTCCAAGGCAAACAAACACAACTAACCCTGTCATTATGGCGATCAAACATGACAAAATGTATTAGGCAAACAAAAGAAATGACTAAATTTATTTTTTCTCATCAATAGGAAGGGAGTCCTTGTTGGGGCAGATTATGATTTTTGTGTGTAGATGACTGAAAACTTTGTAGACGTTCTTGGGTTTACGGGGCAATGGCGCGACACGGGAGCCAAAATCAACTGAAATTCTCATTCAAGCACAACAGGATCAACTGAAAGAAAATCAACAACCAGATGCAAGTGCTTCTGTAAAAATTTATTGAGTAGTGTTTCATATGAAGTGATCATTCAAAAAATCATGATGATTTATATATTGCGATTAGATAACTATATATATTTTATAAGCATTTGATGATCTTATTGTTAGGAAAATGGGGTCCAGTCCCATGTAAGTGGTTTTGGACCAAGTAAAGGCCATGGGCCTTGATCTTTTATTTTACACAGAGCCCTAGCTACTTAATAAAAAAAGAGGTGGGGTTGTTTTGTGTGTGTGTCGAAAACCAAGCAGAGAAAGAAGAAAAGCCAGGAAAAGCAGAGAGAGAAAAAGGAGAAGGGAGAGTTGATTAAACGAAAGTCGATCCGTAGTCCGATTGAGTTGGAACCTTGTCAGGAGGTTTATGATTCAGAGTTATACATTCTGAACGGTGAAGATCGGGTTTGAAGCTCTCTAGGAACAAATCCAGGGTGTATTTGTTGAGTCACTTATTTGGTGAGATTTCTCCAATTGTTTCTCTAGTTGTTGATTAGCTCTAGTTTTAGCTAGAGAAGAACTTTGTATAACTATTATTTGATAGTGAAGATTTTTCTGGTGGCCCGTGGTTTTTTTCCCTCTACACTGGAGGGTTTTCCACGTAAATCTTGGTGTGCTTTATTTTTCTGCGCATTTGATTATTGATTGTTGTCTATTGCTTCTGTATTGTTGTGATTATTGCTTCAGGCGCAACAAGTGGTATCAGAGCGAGGGTTATTTTGAGACATCGATACAGAAGCAACCCAGGATAGAAGTAAATTCTGTTTGAGATCATGGAGGGTGATACAGGTTCCATGATAAAATTGACAGCATCGAATTATTCAATTTGGAAGCCTATGATGGAGGATCATCTATACTGTAAAGATTTGTATGAGCCAGTATTGGGTGATTCGGCTAAACCAGCAGATATGAAAGATGAAAGCTGGAAGAAGCTAGGTAGAAAGACGCTGGCTACAATCAGAAAATGGGTTGATATCAGCGTGTTCCATCATGTAGCGCAGGAGTCAGATGCTCACATTGTTTGGGAAAAATTGGCAGCATTGTATGAGAGAAAAACAGGTATGAATAAAGTTATGCTTGTTAAAAAGATTGCAACTTTACAGTACAGGGATGGACGATCTGTTACAGAGCACTTGAGTGATTTTCAAGATATATTTAATCGGATGACTACTATGGAACTTAAGATGGATGATGAAATGAAGGCATTATTTCTTTTGGGTTCATTGCCAGACAGCTGGAATACTCTAGTTGTGACTGTTCTTAATTCAGCTCCTGATTATAAGGTGACATTGGAGATGGTAAAGGACAGTATGCTTAATGAAGAAGCGAGGCGAAAAGATGTAGACCCTGGGAATCAAGCTTTGGTCACAGAGAACAGGGGTAGAAACATCGACAGAGGTCAGGACTCAAAAGGCCGTGGTAAGTCTAAACATAGATCCAAGTCTAGAGGTAAAGTGAAGTGTTTCCATTGTGGTAAGGCGGGTCATATAAAACGAAACTGTAGAATCTTAAAGCAAGAGCGAAAAGATGAGAAAGGCAAGAGTTCAGATGATGGCAATGTTGCAGCAGTGAATTCAGATAGTGATTCAGTTACTTTGATTTGTACACATGGTGATTGTAATCATGTTAGTGATCCCGGCATTGAGTGGATAGTTGACACATGAGCGGCATATCATTGTGTTCCTAAGAGAGAGTTGTTTACAACTTACAAAGCAGGAGACTTTGGTTGTACCAAGATGGGAAACAAGAGTGTGTCGCAGATTGTTGGGATTGGTGATATTGTTGTACAAACTAGTACAGGCTGCATGTTGACTTTGAGAGATGTCAGACACATTCCAGATATGAGAATGAACTTGCTTGCTATTAATGTCCTTGATAAGGAGGGATATGAAAGCCGACAAAAGAATGGACAGTGGAAGCTTCTCAAAGGATCTATGGTAGTTGCAAGGGGAAAATTATGCTGCACAATGTATAAGACATGGATGCAATTGAACGGTAACCAGGTAAATACCGTTGAAAATGATGCTTCAGCAAACTTGTGGCACAGGAGGCTGGCACACATGAGTGAAAAAGGGTTACAGGTTTTGGCAAGGCACTCTCTCATTCCCTTGACCAAAGGTATGTCTCTCGATTCATGTGATTATTGTTTGTTTGGTAAGCATCATAGAGTTTCTTTTCGTAAAAGTTCTCAGAGAAAAGAAAATAGATTGGAATTAATTTATTCTGATGTATGTGGTCCCATTGAGGTTGAGTCATTAGGTGGTAGCAGATATTTTGTTACTTTTATTGATGATGCTTCACGTAAAACTTGGGTGTATATGTTGAAATATAAAAGTCAGGTACTGCAGTATTTTCAAAAATTTCATGCCATGGTTGAAAGGATGACAGGGTTACCCTTAAAGTGTATTCGAACTGATAATGGTGGGGAATACACATCTAAAAGCTTTGAAGAGTATTGCTCAAAGCATGGGATCAGGCATGAGAGGACAGAACCTGGAACACCGCAGCATAATGGTATAGCTGAAAGAATGAATCGCACCATTGTGGAAAAAGTCAGATGTATGTTGAGGATGGCAAAATTACCAAAGCCATTCTGGGGTGAAGCAGTCAACACAGCTTGTTATTTACTTAACAGGTCACCATCAGTTCCTTTGGGCTTTGACATTCCAGAAAGAGTGTGGACAGGAAAAGATGCTTCATACTCTCACTTAAAAGTTTTTGGGTGTAAAGCATTCATGCATGTACCAAAAGAGCAGAGGTCAAAGCTTGATAGTAAAGCTACACAGTGTGTGTTTGTAGGATATGGTGATGAGGAATTTGGCTACAGGGTATGGGATCCAGTAAAGAGAAAGACAGTCAGAAGCAGAGATGTGGTCTTTCATGAAAAAGAAACCATAGCAGACCTTGAGAAAAATGAGAAGACTACACGAGTTACTGTTGAGTGTGATGTTTCAACACCGACAGGGATTTCACAGGAAAGAGCCACAGATGGTGAAAATGAGCCAGAAACAGAACTTGGGGATATGAATGAGCCAGCCATAGTTGGTGATGAGCCAGATGCTATTAGTTTTGAGCAGGGGGAGCAATCCTCTCTACCTGAGAGTGTTGAGCAGGGGGAGCTACCTTCAGCATCAAGTGATGTAGAGTCTCAGCTCAGGAGATCTACTAGAAAGCGCAGGCCATCTACCAGGTATCCAAGTTCAGATTTTATTTTAGTTACCAGTGAAGGGGAGCCAGAAAGCTTTCAAGATGTGCAGGCTACTCCGGATAGAGAGCACTGGTTAAAAGCAATGAAAGAAGAGATGGAGTCATTGCGAAAGAATGGTACTTATGATCTTGTTAAACTTCCAACAGGGAAGAGGCCATTAAAGAATAAATGGGTGTTCAAGTTGAAAAAGGATGGTGACAAACTAGTGAGGTACAAAGCTCGATTGGTAGTAAAAGGTTTTTTTCAGAAACCAGGCATCGATTTTGATGAGATTTTTGCTCCAGTTGTAAAAATGAGTTCTATTCGAGTGGTACTGGGATTGACAGCTAGTTTGAATCTTGAACTTGAGCAACTTGATGTTAAAACTGCATTTTTGCATGGTGATTTGCAGGAGGACATTTATATGAATCAGCCTGAGGGTTTTGAAGTGAAAGGGAAAGAGCACTTAGTTTGTAAATTGAAGAAAAGCTTGTATGGCTTGAAACAAGCTCCACGACAGTGGTACAAGAAGTTTGATTCTTTTATGGTGAGTCATAGCTATAAAAGAACAGCAGCGGATTCTTGTGTGTATGTTAAACAATTCCCTAATGGTAACTTCATTATCCTATTATTATATGTTGATGATATGTTGATTGTAGGACAAGATGCTAGTATGGTTTACAGGTTGAAAGAACAATTGTCTAAGTCTTTTGATATGAAAGATTTAGGTCCAGCAAAGCAGATTCTTGGTATGGACATTATCCGGGATAGGAGAGCTGGAAAGCTGTGGTTGTCACAGGAAAAGTATGTTGAACGAGTGCTTGGTAGATTCAACATGCAACATGCTAAATCAGTTAGCAGTTCACTTGCCAACCATTTTCATCTAAGTAAGAAATCTTGTCCAGTGTCTAAGGAAGAGCAACTAGCTATGTCTAGTATTCCTTATTCTTCTGCAGTCGGTTCTTTAATGTATCTTATGGTTTGTACAAGGCCTGACATTGCTCATGCAGTTGGTGTAGTGAGCAGATTTCTTTCTAATCCAGGGAAGGTTCACTGGGAAGCAGTAAAATGGATTTTTAGATATTTGAGGGGTACCTCAAAAATGTGTTTGACTTATGGAGTTTCACAACCAATTCTAGAAGGGTTTACTGATGCTGACATGGCAGGCGATCTTGATGGTAGGAAATCTACTTCAGGGTATTTGTTCACTTTTGCAGGAGGAGCTGTATCTTGGCAGTCTAAGTTGCAGAAGTGTGTTGCTTTGTCAACTACAGAAGCTGAGTATATTGCAGCAACTGAAGCATGTAAAGAAATGCTTTGGATGAAACGTTTTTTTTTTTAATTGGGGTTGAATCAGAAAGAGTATGTGGTATTTTGTGATAGCCAGAGTGCTTTAGATTTGAGTAAGAATACCATATACCATGCTAGAACAAAGCACATTGATGTTAGATATCATTGGTTACGTTCAGTGATTGAAGAACAGCAGATGCTATTGAAGAAAGTCCATACTGATAAAAATGTGGCAGATATGTTGACTAAGATACTTCCCAGGGAAAAGCTTGAGCTTTGCAGTAATTTGGCTGGAATGAGTTCCCTGGCCAAGGTAAGTTCCAAATGAAATTGCTATGGTGATGAATCTCCTTCTAATGGGACTGGAGGGGGAGATTGTTAGGAAAATGGGGTCCAGTCCCATGTAAGTGGTTTTGGACCAAGTAAAGGCCATGGGCCTTGATCTTTTATTTTACACAGAGCCCTAGCTACTTAATAAAAAAAGAGGTGGGGTTGTTTTGTGTGTGTGTCGAAAACCAAGCAGAGAAAGAAGAAAAGCCAGGAAAAGCAGAGAGAGAAAAAGGAGAAGGGAGAGTTGATTAAACGGAAGTCGATCCGTAGTCCGATTGAGTTGGAACCTTGTCAGGAGGTTTATGATTCAGAGTTATACATTCTGAACGGTGAAGATCGGGTTTGAAGCTCTCTAGGAACAAATCCAGGGTGTATTTGTTGAGTCACTTATTTGGTGAGATTTCTCCAATTGTTTCTCTAGTTGTTGATTAGCTCTAGTTTTAGCTAGAGAAGAACTTTGTATAACTATTATTTGATAGTGAAGATTTTTCTGGTGGCCCGTGGTTTTTTTCCCTCTACACTGGAGGGTTTTCCACGTAAATCTTGGTGTGCTTTATTTTTCTGCGCATTTGATTATTGATTGTTGTCTATTGCTTCTGTATTGTTGTGATTATTGCTTCAGGCGCAACACTTATGTTGTAGTAATTTTAAATCATTAAAAGTGATTTAATTCTCATTTAAAATGATAAAAAACTTTTTTTATTATGAAACGATGTATAAAATTAACAATAATCAATTTATCCATTTGATATGTAAATTATTGTGTTCTCTCAAAATTATAATTTTTTAATGTTATAAATTTTTATGTTTTAAATTTATTATAACAAGTTCAAAAATAATTCAAATACTTTTTTATTTTTGTAATAACTTCTGTAAATAGTATAATCTTTTTATTTTTTTATTATGATTTTAATAAATTAATTTTATTTTCTAATTCAAATTTTTTTCATATTTTTTATTATAAAAATTAGTTTATTTATCAATAAATATATTTATTAATTTAATAATTTAATTTTACTTTATTATGAAGTAAATAAAACATTAAGAATATTTTACAAATTATTTTCTTTAGATAACATTGAAATCATAAACTTATATAACTATTACAATACACAGTTATTTTCATACTTTCAAATAAAATAATTTTTAATTTTTAATTGATACAGAACACATTTATCTTTAATTTCTAAAAATTAATTATTATTAATAAAAAATTAATTTCAGATTATCAGTGATTAAATTATCTTAATAATAGAATTATAAAATCATCTTAATAATAAAATTATCCCCATAATTAGATTACCATGTATACCAAACACTAACTTAAATTGTTTCAGCCTTTCAACAGCAATCTTACCCACAATTCTAAAAGCAACTAAAGCAAAGGAATTATTTTTATTTTTCAAAATTTTGTAACCGACATGACATCATCATCCTAAAAGCGCTAAATTAACGGTATCAGAAGTCAGAACATACTATTACCTCGTCTAAGAAAAAGGTTTTTTCTGTTGAATGCCTTTGCTCCTAATTAAAAGCATTTTATTTATTTTATGTACATTTTTAGTTGGAATTGGTTCCTTCAGTCAGTTGACTATTGATTGATTCTGCAAAACGGGACGGACATAGTTCTAATTAACTGTTTATTTGGATGGATAATAAAATTCATTCCGATGAAATTAAAAAATATATATTATAATTGTGATAAAAAATTATTTTATTTAAAATAAATATTATAATTATAATTAAAAAAATTATTAAAAAATTTATATTAAATAAATTTTACTATAATTAATATTTAAATTTAATTAATGATATAATGAATTCAATTGTATCGTATTAAAAATATGATAAAATTTAAACCCCTTTAAATTTTGTATGTTTACGACAAAAACTTATGTATGACTTAATTTTTTTTTTCCATCTCATCTTACTTGTTCTCCTTTTTGAATAATGTCAAAGAAGAAGTCAATTTCAGAGATGAATATTTTTCTCAGAAAAACAGGTTCATGGTTGTGTTGCCGGCTGGAATGCTCCAATCAAAATGTACACTATACCACTGGAGAGAATGTTCAATCCGATATGCCAACCAGGGAAAGTTAACATCACCTGTTTTTTACTCGGTGTTCGTTTTCGGTCATCATGGTTATTTTATTATTACTTCTCTTTGCTTTCAATTTTGGCCTACTGTCTATTGGCATTGTCTTTTTTTAGTAGTAGTACTTGAAGTTTGACCATTTGAAATAGTCTACACGCTCCTTACCGGTTCAAATAAACGACATCGGGTCGAAGTTACTTCCAAGAAACGAGTCCAAAAGACAATCAAATTCACAACAGCACCTTTATATAAACCCTTCATTTTCTCCTCTTTTCCTCAACATTAAAATCAACCTTCTTCCGGCAGAACAAGCACAGGGCCAAAAATGAGAAGCAAAGGCTGCAAAAGAAACAAGCAAAGCAAGTTAATGAAAGTCATAAGTTCACCCATCAGAATTCTAAGCAAGGCAAGAGACTTGTACATGAAGAGTGTAGGGGAATGTGCTGGTGGGCTTGGTTATGGCGGTGGGGTAGTTTGCGCTACTTCCTCGGCAGTTTCACGCTTGCCTAGGAGTTTTAGTGTTAATTCCTCCAGGGTAAACGGTAATGAAGATTTTAGACAACTTTTACTTGCGGCATCTAAGCGTGGCATAGACAGCAAAGTGGGGCTGAAAATGCAACAACAATCATGCATGAAACAGACCACCATGGGATCAGCAGGTGGGATCAGGGGAATGAGAAGCTATAGTGTTGGGATTGGAAAGATTGGGAGAATTGATGAGGACCAGCCTTGTTCCTTTGAGGAAGATGAATTTGATGCTATGGCAGATTTGATGTATCCACGAAGTAGAAGCCATGCCGTTAGGAGGAATCTGAGAGTGTATCGTTAGTGAATGACATTGGATATATATAGACTGATGAAATCAAGTAATGTTTGATTAGATCAATCCATTTCTTAAATGTAATTGGTTTTTTTTATATTGAGTTAATTTTTATTCATAAAAGAGTAAAAAGTTATGCCACAAAGAATTAATTACTAAGAATCAAATCAAAAAATAATAAAGAGTCTTAGACTAATAATCAAAATACATGTTTATCAAGATCTCAAGTCAAGACTCTTATCTTCATTTTCAGTAATTTAACTGGTGATGCCAGTATGATCATGGACTCATGGCTAGACAATTGTTGATAACGTCAAGCCCAAATTTATGTGAATGATGGGCTTATTCAAAGATGCCATAGCCGACAAAACCTAACTTACCCAAATCAAAGAGCCTAATTTATAAATCCTAGTATTGGATGTCAAAGGCCCCGGGGCCCAATCTCAGTATAAAGAACTTTTCTTTTAATCCTTTATTTATGTACAAAGATTTCGAGAAAATCATTTTTTAATTGCAGAACAATATTTTGTTTGAGCCTCAAATTAAACCAGCTTATTCATAAAAAAATTATTTTTATTCATTTGCGTAGGGTAAAGCTCTATTTATATTAATATAAGTCTTACATTTTTTTATATTTATAGCTTGAAATTTTTTTATATAAAATAAATAGTTAAAATCTTTTAATTAATTCAAGTTTTATTTGCATGATCTACATAAATAAGGCGTAAAATATAATAGTTGGATTAAATAAATATAAATCATACAAAATTTATAAAAAATAAAATAGTATAAAATTATGAAAATATATAAAATTAAATTAGTTTTATATAGTTGTAAGTTCTCTGCTCTATAAATCAATATGATAAATAAAAAATAATAATAATATTTTAATTCTGCTTGTGACTATGTATATAGGTTTTTTTTTTTTTTAATAAAACCATTAAATTTGAAAGCGTGGGTTGCTACTTGCTTCTTGTATTTGTTTCCTATCATCAGGAGACACGAATATGAGATTCCTTTTGAAATATATAAAAGGCTCTGTTGAAAATTAACTATTTAGGGCTTGAAGTCTCTTTCGCTGTTTTCCCATTGTTAAATTATAAGAAGATTTATATAAATATACAAATAATTTGAGTTTGAAGAAAGCAAGCGGTGGAATTAACAAATATCTTTTTTTTTAATTGTCCAGAAAAAAATATATATATCTTTTTCAGGGTTTTGTTTATGCCATTATTGTGTTTAATTAGTTAGTATTGGAATTTGGTATATAAATAAATAAATATTGTTGTCAACCCTCTCTTTATATCATCCACATCCATTCACTCTGAAATTTTAATTGTTGCCTTCTTTTTTTTTTTTTTTTTGACTCTTAAATCAAAATAATTAACATTAAAAATATTATTTTGATTTAAAATAACATTTTTAATCAATATGATAGATATATTGAATTAATTTTAAACTTGATTCAAATTTATTAGTAGTACGCAGAAAACTGGTAAACTTTATTAATTGAACAATAAATTTATAAGTGTCAAACACATGGCCTTACCTAAATGTCAACAATTCCCACAATACCATTTCTTTTGCGGTCGTTTTTCGTAAATAAAAAGGAAAAAAAAAAAAGGCTTTTCTTTTTTTTTCTTTGTTTTACTTAGACTTAATAAATTTCCAACTGCAGAAATAATGATTCATTGGCTCAATAAAAATAAACCAACAAATGAAACTGCTTGCAACCTTATCATTGACTATCAATTAATGCTAATATAAAGAGATTTCGACTCAGATTTTTTTTGTGAAAAAAATCATATTTTAAAATAAAAATTATAAATATTAAAATTTAAATATTTAATCTATTAAATATAATTTCGTGATTTAGTAAACTATTGATTAGAAAAATTAAGAAACAGTCTCATGTCATTAACATTTAGATCATATCAACAAAGAAAAAGAGAAAACAGAAACGTAAACATAAATGCAAAAAAAGATTAAAAAAAAAAAAAAAGTATGTTCTTGTTTGCCAATCCGAAATGGTTCCCCGCTATCTCTTAACGTGCAAAAAACACAGAATCAGAGGGCTAACATTACCAAAACATCAAAGAAAAGAGCAAAAGGGACGAAATCTGAAAGTTCTAAACCAGTTGCTGCCAACTTAATTGACGAACATATCTACAAGCAAATAAAAAGGAGAAATACAGAAACTGAGTTCTCTCTTCTTTTCTTCTTCTGAAGAAGAAGATAATGAGAAAAGGGTCATGAAATGGTACGCTTTCTAGGGCGATCAGCAGCCCTCAAAGTCTTGTCTATAAGCTTTCTTGCCTTCCTGCTACGGATCTCTACCTTCACGCTTGAGCTCTTGTCCATCTTTATGTATGTCTTATTCTTCGACTTCTTCAGTGCCCTTACTTTCGACTTTATTGATTCCACCAAGTTCTCCAACTGGTTTGCCATTTCGGATTTCGATCGATGAAAACCTTAAAGCAAAAAAACCAAAAAAAGATTTGATTTCTTGCTTCTCACAGCTCGTGCATCTTTGCTTTGCCTTTGGCTACAACTCTCGCTTTTGGTAGCTTGCTTAGATTTGTTTTTCTTTTTCTGAAGTTTAGATTAGTGAATCGTAGCGAGGTTTTTATGGAGCCGGTTTTGATTAAATGGGCTTCGTGTTGAACATAATTACGAGCTTGCCATTACCTGAGTGTTTTTTGACTGAAATTTTTTGGTATAGAAAAAAATTATTTTTTTTTTACACATAGAAAATAAATGATTTGAGTGTGTAATTTGGGCAGGGCGGGGTGTATTTCTTCGTCAAATTCAACCATATCAAATTATATAGTACACTGATTTTCATCTTTGCTTTAAAAAACGTGCTCGTGCAGGGGATGGTTTGGATAAAATAATGTGACAAATCATACTAAAACTATAAATTTTCATTAAAAAAAAAGGATAAGAGGTACGATAGTATTTATCATTTTTACACATAATGTGCATTTGTAAAAATACTACTACTTCTACTATTTTATCAATACTTATACAAAAGTCGTCATTGAATTCTCCTACTATTAATTAATAAAAAAAAATCTATAAATATATATACCAAATTAAAATATATATATAAAATCTTGTATTTCTAAATTTTATACTCTTAATATACATTCATTTCTCCTATATTCTTCTGTCTTTGATTTCATTCAAGATTTAAATAGCACAAACCAAGTAATCCAAGCTCTTGTTGTAAATGAACACTTCTTTCTTTTGATTGGTGTAAATGTACACTTCAACCGTTAAATTGTGGCACACTTTTCATGGAAAAAGTAGTTGGTTGGCTGTATCATTAGGGTAGTTGGAGAGTATTTAAGTATTTTTACAAACAAACGGCAACTAATTGTGCAGTTATTATGGTCAGCAGCTGCCCAATTTTATGTTCTTGATGGAAATTTATTTGGAAAATGCATCCATCAATCATTTAATTTATCCATTCGGGGGTCCAACTTTTTTTTTTTGGGGGGGGGGGGGGGGGGGGGAGAGGGAATAGAATCAATTCTGGTTTAGAAAATTACTCCATTACCAATTTAATTACTATGATCAAGTACACAAAAATTAATATGATTAATTCCCAAAAAGTATTTTCATTTCATTCTTAACATTACATTGAATTGGCATTCAAGGATGGCATTGGCATCTTTCTCTCCTTAGAGCATTCTTGTTGGGTAAGATGATTATTCGTTTTTGAGATTTTATTTTAGTTTAATTTTTTACAATAGTTATAGTAATATTTTCTTTTTGATGCATTTATAATTTTATTTCTGAAATATTTCTCATTAAATCATAAATTGACAAAGAAAGATGATTCACTTTTTTAGTTAAAGAATTTCTCCACGACTTAAAAAAAATATATATAGAAGTTTCTATTACTTTAACCAAAAGTGAGTAATTCACTTTCAACTAAAATTAAAATTAATATTTATTCAATTTTTTTTTAAAAAAAATTAATTTTAATTTATTATCCACACTCAATTTAAAATCATCAAAATTTCAGCTACAAATTTAAACGAAAGTGTATTATTTACATTTAGATAAAATAGTAAAAACTTTGCATACCTTTTAAATAATAAAAAATATTTTCCATTTCAAAAAGATTTTCTCCCAACTCAAACAATAACAAAAGCTTTCATCACTTTATCTAAAATTAAGTAAAACACTTGCAATTGAATTAGAATTATATTTAATAAAATGATAGATTGAAAAGTAAACCATGGTTTGCCCTTTGGCCTTTGGGTATTAAGTACTAGCAACCTGCACGGCTTTTCTTCTTTCAAAGAATGCCGATTAGACTTTTGATGACTTTAGGCTTAAACTCCTCTTTCGCCACAAATTGATTGAGCGTGACTGAAACAAGTTTAAGTTATCAATGTGCTGTGAATTACTATTGCTTTGACCATTCTTTTAAGAATCCAAATTGCGGTCTTAGACGAATGCTTAACAATTGGCTTTATTCATAAATGATTTCAAACTTATGACTGAAAATAATAAAAAACTTATTTTTTAGAAAGAGTAGTCTTACACAAGTTAAAGACTTTCGAAATGAAAACGTAAGGTGTTTACTGTTGACATTTGATATATTCTTACAGAGTGTGCAGATTGTAAAGCCATTGCCAATTAAATGTTTTGTTTCTTTTTATGAAACTATTTGTAATAATAAAAATTATAATTATCAATGTTGGCCCAATAGAATTTTTTTTTTTTTTTTGGTCTTTTAAAGAGATTGGGAAAAGATAATTTGTTATGAATTTATTAAATTAAACATAATTTTAATTGATTCAAAAAAAATGTACCGATATTTTATTATTAAAAAAAATACAATTATAATTAAATAACTTTTTAATATACAATAACCAGCAAACTTTTAGGCTTGAGTGAACTTGAAATTTAAAAATTGGAGGCAGAAAATTTTAATTTCAAGGCAAGACATTTCACGTGGCATTGGCATCCCTGAGGTATCTGAGATTATCGTTAATGCATTAGACACGTGCAATAGATACAAACCCACGTAAGGGCTTAGTCACGAGTCACGACTACTCCTTAACTGATTTCAGACAGCTTCCTCAGACTAAATTGCTTCCATAAATTTTGTCTTCAACTGATCAACAAGATATATTATTATATATGGTAAATTACACCAAACTCCTTGGACAAGTATAATCCCAACCCAAAAGATTGCTTCTTTAGTCGCAAAATCCAACTTATGAAGCCATAATTCTGGTAGCATCTCAAGCTAGACAAATGCAAGTGGATTTCACGAGTTCCTTCATACATTTTGGAGCAACCGCTGGACATTAAGCACTAGTTGTCATAAGTATATACTAATCGATTGGGTATTTTGGTAATCGCAAAAATTCTATTAAAATGTTAAGCTCGTTGGAGTTGGGTGTAGAATTTTTAAAGGATTAGATTTGGATGTAATTTAGGGAAAACTGAAGGAGTTTGGTGTAATTTAACCTATTATATATAATGCCATCTGGTTAAGTGATATTAATTTGAAGCAGCTTATAAGATTACACTCTCTTTTTTTAGCTAAAACAAGAAACTTAAAGAATATCAACAAAGCTGAAAAAGAGCTAACTTACATGAAAAGAAGTTTAACTTGTGTTTTTTTATTGGTACATGATAATATTGAATTACACATGGAGAGGCAATCTCTTTCCTCCATTAATATCATTCGCTCAACAGAATTCAAGAGACAATCTCTTTCATCCATTAATCTCATTCACTCACTCAAAGTTCGATCTTGAGATAAGGCAATCTCTTTGATCCATTAATCTCGTTCGCTCACTTCGAGATTTTTAAAGATGAATCTAATTGCTTGAGATGTCTCCTTACAAATAAAAACAATTAGATACGTGAATAAAGATTGAAGCAAATAGTTAAGATTTAAAGTTTGGATAAAAAATATTTAAAATTTAATTTTAACATTTTTTTTATTGATAGGTTATCTATAATTTTAAAAAATTAAAACAAAAACCCATAATTTTTTTTTTTTAAATTGACGGTTTATAAGATGAACTAATTTTTCTTACTCTTAAATTTTTTATGAAAAATTTTTGTAAGTGAATGTACCAAATCTATTGAGCGTGAATTATGCAAAGAAAAGTCACGGGGCCCCTATCTTTAGGTCATATATGAAAGGAACCAAAAGAGAATAACATGTGCGATGCATAAATGATAGTATTCAATGCCTTTATCTTACAATAAAGACTACAAAGCAACAGCCGGCCATACTAGGCAGTGTTAATAGAATAGTGGTATTAAATTAGTAAGCACCACAAGACTTGGAAAATCTTCAAAGTCAAAACTAACTCCAAAGCAAAGTCCACCAAATGCAGCAATTCTATATTCAAACACGGTACCCATATTATAATTGCATAAAACACTAGAAAACTCTGTATATGACTAATAATTCAAGGTTAGATTTCTGACATAAAATATAGGAATAAGTAGGGAGCAAACCATTTGAGGAAGATAAATAAAAAGATTTTAATAAAAGGTGATGAATTCTATAACAAACATAACATGAACTTGAGCTCTAAGTAGTCAGATCTAATGGACAAAAAAATTTTACTAGCAATGACACGGTAACCTTGATATCTGTAATTGTTAAAAAAAATACAAACAAAAAATAAGGAATTTCTCTGAAGCTAACCGATTTGATTGCAAAATTCAAAGAAAGTGACAGCCATCTCATGCCAAAGGGACATTAGCTCCGGTAAAAAGAAAATACTACATCACTGAAAGCATCAATAGACTAGAGGGTAGATGCTGACTTAATTCTCAAAATTCAACAGCTGGAATATTTGATTCAATAAATTGGTACGAACAGAATCAGATGTGTCATAATGTTTCAAAATTCGAATGGCATAACTGGTAAGTAGAACCAGACACAAATCATTATCATGATGCTAGTAAACCAATGGTAGCACTAGTGTCGATGCCATTTGCATATGAAGGGTTTAGGCAATGCACGGTAAATGTTCACTAAAATGCCTAAGCCAATTCATAGAGTAGTAGACTACCAATAACGAACCACCATTCCTTTCAACTTTCCCCCATTAGTTTCCGAAACTTTACTTCTTCTATAGCCAAATCCGAATCAGTACTTCAAAAAACATTGTTAGAGGAGGACAGGAAAGTGGGCGTTTAGTAGCCACATTGGCCCTCTCAATTACTTTTTTGCAGAAATTTATCCTTGCACTAAATTGCAATTTCTTGGTCTGAATTTTAGCAAAACAAACATATGAATTTTAGCACAATAAAACCAAAATATTAACATATTCACAAGAAAATACATACAAAAACAAAAAGGGGCATCCATATTCTATGCTACTAGCATTAACCACATTGCTACCAGTACCATTTCATCTTTTCACTTTACTAACGACACCCACATCCTTGATTTCCAAGCCCTTAACCCAAAAAAGGGGCATCTACATTCTATACTACTAGCATTAACCACATTGCTACCAGTACCATTTCATCTTTTCTGTTTACTAAGGACACCGACATCCCTGATTTCCAAACCCCTTAGCCCAAATCCTCCTCCTCATCACCACCATCCTTGCCAATGTCAGTGCCATCCCCTTCAAACCCATTTCCCAATTCACAAATCCTCTTCCAAACCTCTTCGGGCACAGGCATAACCGACAACCTCGGCTGTCTAAACATCACAAACCCTTTCAATTCCCCATCCTGCTTCATGTCCTTTAAGTCCACTTGTCTCCTCATCTCCCCAATCTCTTTCACATCCACCACCACCTCACTGTTTTTATCACTGCCCTCTGAGTACCATTCTTTTACCACGCTGACCACGCCCACCACGCGTCGAGAACTGGCGCCCGAGTGGTAGAAGAAACAGAGATCGCCTAGTTTCATAGACTTGAGGTGTTTCTGGGCTTGTTTGTTCTTGACACCATCCCATTTGGTTACACCTCCGTTTGCTGCTTGGTCTTCCCATGACCACTCTCCTGGTTCTGTCTTCAGCAGCCAGTAGTGCTTTCCTTTCCCCATTTCTTCTCCTGATTTTTCAGCTGTTCGTGGGTCTTTTCCCGAATTCTCTGTGTGGATTATTTCATTTCTTTATGGGTTACGGTTTTATAGCGAGAAAGATCTATTTGCGGGAGAAATGCTTTGACGCCATATGCGGCTCTAGGGCCCATTATCAAAGAAGATGAGCCAAAGCCCAAAAGGCCGAAAAGCAGAAGAAAAGTTTATAAGGCCATTCACATTTTTTTCTGATAAGGTTACGTGTTTGGTATAAGGATTATTATCTGATAAAAAATGTAAACGTCAAAAGGATTTTGCTAATGAGTTAAAAACAATAGTGCTAATACCAAGTGGTTCGAATTATGTATTCATGATTTGCAAAGAAAAAAAATGGTGCGACATAACTTCAAAAGGGTTGGGTTTGCTTCAATATAATCTTACTCCAAGATGCAACACATTTCCTTTGGTGACTGAAGGTCTTAATTAGCTATTTTAATAGAACAGTTGATTAATTTTATGAGGATTTAATCTTATTTAACTAACCGGTTTCTGACAATTTTAAATATTAGAAAAACAAATGATATGTTCTATTTTTGAAAAAAAAAAAAAAAGGTAGTAAATTGGTTCTTCAAGTCTTTGAGGGAGTCTCTAAGCAAAATTTGCAGGTGCTCCGACCAATGGGCCAAATGGCCTAAACAAGCCCACAAGTATGTAAATTTGTGAAGGAGTTTGAAATTTGCAAAATTTAGATTGGCTCAAGTGGAAAATGAAAAGGGAGTGAGTAAGAATTTTAAGCTTGATTTTCATTTATCTTAACTAAAAACGAAGTTAGAGGAAAAAGTCAACTAATAATTATAATCTGAGATTTAAATCAATTAATTTATATAATCATATTTAATAAATTAAATATTCAAATTTTAATATTTATAATTTTTTTTAATTTTCAAATCACGATTTTTTTTATGAAATTATTATTAATTATACTAAATTGCCAAAACCAAGAGGAAAGGGATACATAATAATAAATTAATTAATACATGAAGCAGCTTACAAGATAGGGCATTGGATTATGGCTCGCCAAATGTTGATTGTCAACCATATCCATAAGATGAATACTTAGATACGAAAAAGGATGAAAATGCCAAATCATGGATAATATTTACATGGCCAACCAAGTGACAACCACCACGAGGCCCTAGTCAAATATCATGGCATCACAATCATAGTAAATTGGGCTATTGCTACTTCATTGTCATCATAATTTTATAGCACAATCCACAAATAAAGAACATTCAAAGTACTGATCAAGGGACACTTTCCCAATTGTTTTTGAAAAAAAAAAATTAGTGCCAACTGTTTTTTTGGGTCCATTCGTTTTTGTATTGGTGCTTCTTCTCTTTTATTTAAGATTATGATATCGTATTATTCTTAACCACGTAGATATCGTTCCTAAACCTGGACAGCATTGGGTGATGCTTTTATAAGATCAACAATCCGATGACAAAGTGAAACTGGTTAGTTGAGCTGGTAAAATTTAAGTACTTCACTTATAAAATTTTATATCAAATCTTGTTAGAAGTAGTTCTTTTGATAAATGATATGTAAATTTAATATAATTTTTAACTTACGAGTTACTATAATCTTAAAAATAAAAATAAAAAAATCGACTTTCATCCTTAACTTTTGTTAACAAAAAACAAACCAATGACAAAAGCATAGCATTTACAAAGAGTGAATGTGAATATTTAATTTAAACTTCTCTTTTCAAGAGATAATTCAAACCGAAGAACTCAACCTTTTAATTTAAGAATTACTAGCATATTTGTTAGAACTTGACACTTTTTTTAAAAAATTTTTTAAAAGGTTTTAGATTCCTAAATCATGAAAACAGAGGATAAATTTTGTGAATGAAAAAAAGAGCTAACTCCCTTTCTATTTACAGCTCAAGCCTAATCAGTTTTCAAAAAAAAAAAAATAGTAACAACCATTATATCAATTATTTGTTGTTATTATATCTAATTATTCTTTTAAGAGGAAGAAAGACATCATTGTCTTTTTTTTTTTTTTTTTGATATTAAGTTAGAAAATGCATACAAACTGAATATTTTATCTTTATAAAATACAAAAATAATAATTATCAATTTTTTTTTTATATAAAAAAGGTTGTAATTGAAACTCAAATAATAAATTATAAGTGCTAAAATTTAAATTTAAAATGTTATGAATGTTACTTTTTAAAAATAAATATATAAATTAATTATTTTAAATCTTGAATTTCAATAATTGTCAATTTTCTTATGAAACAATACTGTGATTGTGATTTAGTTTATTGCCATAATATGATTAGTTAAAAGATGTGATCCATATCAAAGCATCCAATAGGTAATCGTAAAGGCAATTACTACCAGCCACATCATGTGATGTCCCAATTCTACATTAATTAAAATAGATTCGAAACTTAGAAGCACTTGTGGCTATGATTGCAGCAGCAGAAGGTTCAGTTGGATGGCAGCACTCCTATTGAAATAAAATCTGCCTTCTTTTTCAACCCAAAAATACAGAGAGCAATGAAACAATCTTGGAGGTTGATGGGGTCTTTATAAGTGGACCGTTTCCAATACATCAATTACATTTATAAACGGCTTACTTTGGTCAAAGAGAGAACATTTAACTGCAACGGTCCAAAACATACGTTCACATAAAATAATAAAATTTACATGGAATAGTCTTTATTTTTGTGGAGCCCTTGAAAAAAACATAGTGATGGGCACTAAATCATGAAATTTTTTATTATAAAACACTAATCTTTGTTTTTATTTGCAAATAATGGGGAAATCAATGTTAACAATGTAATTTGAGTTTTACTAATCAGTATCTAAGAACATTTTTTAAGGTTACCATATAAAATATTATTTTATAAATAAAAAATTAACTAACCTTAAAGAAGGCTTTAAGAACAATTGTTAATAAATTTTTTTTAGCCGGATTTCAAGCACCCGATGTTGAGGAATTGGCCTTTGTTTATTAATTATTGCATGAACATTAAATTAAGTTTTGAAAAATGGGATGAATGAAGAGGACAATGAAATTGCGGAAAGCAGCCGAATAGGTGAAGCTCTAGAGGAAGAAAACAACGAAAGAATTCAATGTGAAAATTGAAAAAGTCAGCCAGCTTTTCTTGTTTTCATGGTGAAAGAATTTTTGGAAGTCTAGAAGATGTTTCCATCATATTTGAATAAGAAAATAATATGGAAACAGATCCAGGTCAGGCATAGATGAAACCTTTTTCAATATTTTACGTGTCTTATTCATTGACAATTAGCAATTTTTTTTTCACAATAATTTTTAAAAAAAATTAATTTCACTTTCACCGTTTCCCTAAATGCATCCATATATAAGCCATTAGCTATATTTAAAGCGTTCGATAATTATTCCGATAACAATTTTCAATAATTTTATGTTTTTTATGCATTTGATAAATATTTTTCAGAATTCTACTAATGAAAGATAAATGAAAAAATTGTTGAAAATGTTAAGTAATTTTTAACTATTTAATATATTAAGACAATTATTTAAAAATCATTTAATTACATTAATTATTTTTTAAATTTTCATCAATTAAAATTAATTATAAAATTGGATTTCTATTTTATAGAAAATTAATAAAAATATATTAAATATTTTATTTTCAATAACATACCAAATAACTATTATATCATAAATATGGAATTTAAATTTTTTAGAATTAATAACTTGGTACTTAATTTTGGAGGTGTACATGAGTTGTGCTGGCCGAGCCCAAAGCTTAAACCCAAAAAAAATTTTAAAAGTATTTTAAATTGGATTTTAAAATTAAAATTAAATAAAAAAACAAAATTTTATGAATCAAATAATAGTTGGACCAATCTACAGCCTAAAAAAAACATTGTCCAAGAACTAGTTTTTTGAAATGTTTACTGACAATTTAATTGTTTAATTTGCTTAGCTTATCAAACAACACTTTAATCCAATTAAAATAAGAAGAGAAATGTATAATAAGAGTAGCCAAGCAGGATTGTCCAAACTCCAAAGTATGTTTAATTAATATGAATTGCTATTCCTTTAATTAATGTTCTTTTTTTTTGGTAATGCCCTTTCTCTATTGTTTTCATGTAATCTCAATTATGGTAGATAAGTGGGTAAGACATTATTTCTTCAGGTAATTAAAAGGTCTAATTTCCTTGATATCCCTATAGAAAATAGAGCCTTCTTTCCTTTTTATTATTCCGTACTTTCTAATTTTATATAAGAAATCTTTGCTTGATGTTCTCAACAATATATGTACATCTCTTTTGATTTTTAGACCGGAAAGAATGACCAATCTTATGCTATAGAAAGCAGAATTCAAAGAGAAAAAAGGACTGGTTAATAACAAAAGGTCCACTCTTTTCTTTAAGCCTTTCATAATCAGAAAATTTAAGCCCCAACCAATAAAGATTGATGTAAATGATTAAAGTTTAGAGCTTAAATGTAAAATATTTAAATTTAAATTCTCATAATTTTTTGTTGATAGATGATTTGTAAATTTAAAAAATCTCAAAAGATTTATAAATCTTATTTGTAGATTGATAATTTATCTTAACCTTAAAAATTATGTAACATTTCTTATCTTACTCCTAAACTTCACTCTCGGTAAAAAAAAAAAAAAAATTTAACAATGTTAGGAAATTAAATTATTGAACATATAATAAAATTTTCACTATTATCTATGCCATTTATTACAGTACTGGTTTAGCAACCTGACATCCACTAAAACCTCCCTGAAGGAGAAAATGAACATGATACAAATGAAGACGCAAATTTATGAAAAAAGTATTTATAAGAAAATAATTAGTATATGACAACATGAAGAGATCGGGTCCTCAAGGCTTGGTTTTCTGGGTGTAGATGTAATCAATGTGAGCTGCAAGTGTTCTTCTCATCAAGCACGCTTCTTCTTCAATTCCCTCGCAGCTATCCTCTACCTGAACCTTCTCTGTTTCAGTATCCTGAAATGTTCACAAACAAATCATCAGAAAAAGAATCAAAAGAAGACCCTTAACGGTATTGCTACAAAGATCAGCTTGTTATTGATAAATCGAAAAAAAAATGAGAGAAAATTATGTTTTCAAGCAGATTTAATATCAGAGAATGCCCAACTCTTGGTTCCAGTGAGCATAAGTATACAATACGAAGTTGGACGTAATATACCCGATGTTGAGTTTTGATTGGGGTATCTGCATATTGAACTTCAGATGCAGGTTCTGGTCGGGCGGCAGAGGCACAAGATAATGTGAAGAAGAGGAGGAACATGATCATGCAAAAGGCGCTGACCTTGGAACTCATATTTTCGCTTTCTTTCTCCACAGAGTTGGCAAAGAAAAGATGGGTTGAGACTTGAGACGAAACAACCGTGCAGGGGGGTCAATTTATAGACATTGTCAAGATTCACGCGCAAAATGAAATTAAAAAAAAAAAATTCAAGGGCAAGTGGGTAATTAACCACTTATGATAGGAGAATCTCATCTGTACTTGATAAAAATCAAATAAACAAAATATTCCAAAAAAAAAACATTGGACCTTACCTCATCTTAATTACTTAATAATTTATGTATCCTTGAAAATTTTGTCAAAAGCAGTTCTAGAAAGTGGGTTTTTCTTTTCTTTTATATATATATATATATATATATATATATATTGAAATGTCAAAATTTTATGTAAATTTGAATTAACCCTAGAATAGTTTTTTCTTCTTAATACAACAAAATTTTCCTTTTCTTGTCCCTGTTTTCATGTTCTAGAATCCTTGCTTAATTTTATTTGGAGGAATTTTTACTTTGGATGAATTAATATTATATTATATCTAATCAAACCTTGACCGCATGATTTAAAAACACACATGGTAGCTTTAGAAACATGCTATGTTGATCGTGCTTTGGTTTTGTCAACGCCTAGTTATTATTATGAGAATTGTATGTAATGTAATCAAAACATCGGCCTTGCGTAATTATCATTACACATGTGAAGGATGTAGAGAGCCTAATTATTTTAGAGGGTATAGACTAAAGAATACTAGGATTTTATGAATAGTGGTTGACTAGACTAATTAATCATCTTAACTAATCCTTGCTTTAAGAACTAATCCTTGCTTTAATTTCTAATTAAGCCTAGCCTTACTTATATTGCCAACAACCATTTATTTTGGGATGAAATTAGAATCTCAATAATAGAAAAAAGGCCAAGTTATATGTGGTCCAAATATTTTTATTTATTAGTTGAATTAAATTTATTTTTGAATTGAATTGAATTGAATCAAAACAGACACGATTAATCTTTTAAAAATAATGTTTAAGTTTTGGTTCAATCCATCAAATTCAAAAGACTAAAAATTTTATAAAATAATTAAAAAAAATATTTAAATATTAATATTCTAAATATTTTTAACTTAAAAAATTATTAATAATTTAATATTTCAAATAGAATCCAAACTAAAAAACTTCTATTCAATGTCCAATCCAAATGAGATAAGACCCACAAACCAAACGAGTAACCCGATGCAAGAACATCTAGTTGAAATAAAATAAAATCATGGAATGATATATTTTCATACACTTCATCATGATATAAATCAAACCAAACCCAAACTCAAAATTATAGCTTAGAATTCTTTGAAAGAGATGTTGCCATAAAATCATATGCTATAACTAAGAAAATTATATTTCCACTAATCCTTAGCAAATTAAAAAAAAAATTAAAATATTGATAGGTTATTACTAATATATAGTATTTTTGAAGAAATGACATAATGAGGTGCATCAAATTCGGGGAACAAAGTTGTAAATTGTAATGCAAAATTATGATGACTTAAAATGGCATAGTCATATGGCATCCCAAATGGATGAGTGAGTGAGTGTCCTTGGTAATGGTCATGGCATGCTATATGGGGTCCTTCAAGAATGATGGAGGTCATGCCCAATAATTAATCATGTTTTTCATTGAATAGAGTCAGTAAATTTTCAAAATTAGTTTCCACCCAAAACAGTACTTAATAATTAAAGCATAATTTTTTAAAAAGAAAAAGTGGAACATGCATGTAAAAAAAGTAAAAAGAGTAAACCATTCTTGTTAACATTAATTGAAGGATGGGGGTGGGTTGGCGTGGATGGCCTTATAAATGTATAAATGTAAGTAAATTAAAGAGAAAAGAAGGAATTTAAGCATGGCAATTGGTAAAAAAAGGAGCTTCTACGGTGAGCTTTGCTTGGATATGGCAACTTTATGGTAAAGTAGACCACCGTCCCAATCCACTTTCCTATCTTCACGAGCTTCTCCATAGAAGGACAACTCATGTGCTGATTATTGTCATCTCTCACTTGCAGTTGAGAGTCGACTGTTGCCTCGTGCATGCCATATTAAATTGTTCATGCAAAGCTGATCATATATATATATATATATATATATATAATTGAGGTTGATAATTTTAGAGATGTGTGATCAGTGTTTTTAGGTTTTATTTTCTTGTAGTTAATTAGCTTGGAGAATGGAGATCTGAAACTCCGAACATCTTTTGTGTTTTTAATCTCTTTGATTAACTTTGATTCAAGTTTTCCATTACAAAAAATAATGAAAAATATCATGTATCATATACATATGCCGTATATAGAATAAGGAAATTTGAGTCAATAACCTTTCATCTGTCAAGATTTTGTAAAATACGAAAATTTATATATTTATGTTATATAAAATATTAATAATTTATATATTTTTATCGTATTTATATAAAAATTATGTATCATAATTCATATTAATATTATATTTTTATTTTTATTAAATATATATAATTTTTGTTAAAATTTTAAATTGTATTTTTTTCATATAATTTTTTTATTGTATTACTGTATCTTGAATTATCGATCAACGTATACCACCCACTTTATACTAAGTCTCCCTTATTAATTACTGTTTTGATCAACTTGTTCAATCTACATGGCAGCTAAGCTTCACCCTAGTAAGTAGTAAGTAACTGGTCTGGTCAAATATACATCAATTATATTGTTATTAAGAAATAATCGTCTAATACCACTCCGAAGTTAAATTCAAAGGACGTTGCCCCTTATAACTGGCCAACCAAATAACCACACAAATTAATTTGCCACTTTGAATTTTATTCTTTATAGGTAGCTAAGACCGAAGAGAACTTTACAGATGAAGTAAATGCAACTAATTTGCTCAAAGAGACAAGGTGCTCTTCCATTGGGACCTACCCATACGATGATAATTTTATTAAAATCAAACCAAAACTTAATAACATACAAGATCTCACATTTTGTTTTAATGTAATAACCAATTGATGTCATAAGTCAACAAAAATATTGCCCTCAGATTTGAGTATTTCAGTTGTCCCCAATTGGATAAATGATTGCCTTGGCGCCTATATGCTTGCCTTTCACTCTAACAAAAACCAAAAGCTCCTTTTCCATCTGTTTGCATTATGTTCTCCTTTTTAATCCAACAGTGACAGACATTCCCTCTCTGTTCCAATCATTAATTTTGCACTCCATCCATCCCCTGCCTACTTACTCTCTTTCTTCACTGGAATTTGCAACTTCAATGGCTTCTCCTGCATCTAAGTCTGCAACCACGAAACAGCTCAAGGAGCATCTCCAAGAGCAACAAGAGCCTTGTCCTTTAAACATATACCTTTCTGAAAGAGGGCATTTGGTAAAATGCTTGAGCTCTAATGGTCGAAATGGCTGCTGCCAAATCAATTTAATTAAGAACCTGAGGAGACCACGCGGTTACAACTTGAACAAGAAAATGGTTTTACTCTCGACAAGGGTCGTCAACTCGATACTGCACAAACTTGTTCCTGCTAATGACAGCCAAGAGCTTTCCTATAGCAGTAATGATAATGCCCAGCAAGACGAATTTCAGACTGCAGAGACAAGTGGCTTCACTGCAGTGAACGGTCTAATAACTCCATTTGGTGCCTCTCCCAGCTGCAGCGTTGAAGAAGAATATCTGCCTTCAAATTACCGACCTGGTTCTTCGTCCCAAACTTCTCAAACCTCAAATCTTGGTAATGTGGAACCAGAAAAGGTACAGAATCATCCATTTTAACTTTTTGTCACATAATTACAGCATTAATGTCAGCTACTTGCAGTATTAAACAGACTGCTAGGGAGACAAACCCCAATGCATGAACGATAAGAAGCAACTTTTAAGAAAGCTTGATCAACTTGATTTTACTGTGTCTCACATTGCTTGCAGAATCTTACAGATAAAACCTGTCAAAGGAAAAGCACTCAGGATAAGCACCTTGACCTTATGTCAACGTTAAATAACTTATCATATGACAAAGGTTAGTATTTTTTTTCTCTAATTATTTTTTCTCGAGTGTGTATAGCTCTTAACTCTTTGTTTCTCATGAAGTTCATCACATCATAACAAGACAAGAAAGCCCATCAAGTAGGAACTCCACTCCGACCGAAAATGCTAAGGGCAACTTCTTGTTTGCAACTTTTCCTTGGAAGCTGCTTGGAAAATCACAAACTGAGAAATATGCTCTCATTGGGTTGAAAGAAGCAAAGGAGACTATTGAGGCTTGTTCTCCTCAGCACCGGAGAAACCAAGGGCTTGTGAATCAAAGAAAGCCTCTTTTCAACCTCCCAGAAAAATCCACCAAAAACAATGATTGGTCGAACGTTAGAAACAACAACTACATTCACTGGTTCATTGGTGTGGAAAAGCAGGAAAACCTAATCAGAGCAGAGCAAATCGACTCATGCAGGAAAAACTCTAGAGACTCAAGTATGAATTTCCCTGACACATTAGAAGAATGGAATTATTCCCAGCAATTGCAGTGCGGGTTAGGAGATTCTATCATGGATGAGATTGTTGAGGAAATAATTGACTTACTCTGCCAGTAAAATGGATGAACTGCTCAATGTTAAGAAAAGAACTTAAGCGACTGTCCAAGAATTTTCAGAAGTGAAACAGCTAGTAGCAGTCCCTGCCCTTGTCCATTTCTTTAAGCCAAATCATCATTCGATTGTAGAGATATATAGCTACATGTATGAACTTTCCCTTGTAAAGTAAACCAGCCACCCAAAATAACACAAAAAGAGTATGCAAGTTTACAAGGAATGAGAACAATATACATAACTATAACTATATATCACAAAACAATCAAGGAGAAGCAAACAGAAGAACTATACAACTCAAAATCGTGTAATTTTTTCCCTCTTTTTGTTTATCTGTTTATTCTTTTGTAAGGTCTAAACGAAAAGCATTCAGATTATGTTGATAACGAAAAATTTAAGATGGAACCAAAACTGAAGCCCCAATTTGAAGGTTAGCAGCACTTAGTAACCATAAAGGACTTCAGAAGCACACACCATTTTTTTATCATTAATTGGCAAAGAAAATGAAGAATCAATAGATAATCTCAACATTACCGTTGATAATTTAGGTTGCATGATAATCCCAATAACACAACTCCTGCTTGAAAGATCTCCTAACTGGATTGTAACAATATCAAGTTACCCGCATGCAAATTTTCATTGCTTGCAAGGCAAAACAAAGAAAATATCTAAAACCTAAAAACCATTGCTTACTTCCCTGTCCTACAAATGCAATAAATGAACAGATCATTTCATCTTCAAAAACTGCCAGTTTTTGTCACAACATACCCATAATAATCTTTTTAACTCTTCCATGGTCATCACTTGAACAAGAAAATTCCCAGTAGTTGGTGTCAATATTATAAATAATTATTCTCAAAAAGAAAACCTTTTAAGAGTTTATGAGAAACAAAGAGCAAGTTCCCTGAAAATGAAATCACTATATGATGGAAATTGTAATCAATAAACCAGAAATAAAAGATGATACTAACACAATATCACCCATATCAAAATCAAGTAGGTACACTAAAAGCAGGCTACCTTCCATTGTTGATACATTAAACATTATGACAAAAAGGAACTAGAAATTTGTAGGATAATATAACTACCGACTTTCCCTCTCACCAAATTCCCCATCTTCAAGCTCCTCAGGGTCAACATTTCTATGTGAACCATTCCGATGGTCTCCCTTTGGTCTTTTATGCCTGTTTTCACTATCTGATTCAGGTGTAGATGCATGCTGCAGCAGTAATGATCATTAATCAAGTGATGTGAACACACAATTGCAACCATTTCAAACATATAAATGGAAATAAATATCATACCTTTTTTGATTTTTTGCGATCACTACTATGCCCGTGGGAATTCTTAGCCCGGTCTTTTTCACTTTCCTTCAAATTATCCACAGAACTTTGATGCCGCTTTCGATGTTTCTTACCATCACCTTTTCCTGATCTTTTATTTTCACTGTCATCATGAATTTCACCCACATCAACATGTACTTCAGAAGGCCTCTCCCTCAAGTGTTCATCTTTTTCTCTTTCATGCCCTCTCTCTTTGTCCCTTCCATGCTTTGTCTTCCTCCCCTCTCTCTCTTTTTCCTTCTTTGCCTGCAAAAAGAAAAAAAAACAATTTTCCCTTGTTTAAATGCTTCTAAACAGCAACCCCAGACTGGACAGTCAGATAGATGGGTCCATTCAGTTCATCTACACACATAACCAAAGACCGTCCAGACCCTTGGAAACAGGATAAAGAAGCACCCTCAAAAACAAGTATAATGTATTTGGGGCAACAAGTATATGGTAAATGATTGATGCAGTTTTCCAATCATTTTCTGGTAACAAACATCAAGAAGGAAGTTCATATGCAACATTTTCTGTGCAGAAACAGTTACTTTGGAGTGTAGCACTACCCTCAAGCACATCCAAAGAATGACAAGCCACAATTTTGTGGTTAAACTGAAATTCAAAAGAAAATCAAATGCATAGATTAACCTTATTTCAAAATAAGAACTTGATGCTTATGTTCGAAGTCCAGAAATGATATGCAAATATGTAATAAAATTGATCTAATACCTTGTCTTCCTTCCATCTTCGCTCCTTCTCTTTTGCCCCTTCTTTCAACAGTGTTATGTATTCATCAAATATCCCCTTGTAAAAGTCTTCATCCCCAATGGAACTACATACGGGCATTCAACAACTAAGCTTCATTAAAGTGACAACTATGTACAATGATTTAAGGAAAATTTGGAAATTAGACACAAAACATAAAGTAAAGATAATTTTAAATCATTATTTCTCCAGTCATTCAATTTTTACAAAATCAGGTCACAACTATAAAAAGTAGCAGGGAGGGACAAATAACCAAAGTTCCCAACAATCACTGGTCCCTATTAGTATCTGGGAGACCAACACAGAACCGTAAGCCTTTCCAAATTTAATGAAACCTTTGTTAACCTTCAGAAAAGGACTCTTGTAGGAAATACTAGGACAAAAAAGATTCTGACCATATGATGAACAATTATTATTTACCAAAACATTTGCAGCATAGTAAATGTTTAAACTAAAATTATCACAATCCAATCCAACCAACAAGTACCTGAACTCCTGATTACTTTCAAAAAGATGTTTGCAGTCCTCCCATGTGGAAGATAAAGTAATTTCCTGCAACAGGTTAAACAATAGATTGAATAAGAAGAAATTTCCAGACTATGTAACTATTCAGCAAAAATGCTAAGATCAGCTAGATGGAATAAAAATATATTTAACTATTCTACCAAAAATTTTAAGGACATGCCTGCCTCACCTTTGTAGAATGCAGGAAATCAAAGAAGTCATCAAAAAGACGTTTACGCTTCTTAGCTTCTTTCTCCTCCTTCTCCCAGACCCTTTCAAGCAATTCCTCAAAAACTAGCTGCAAATATGAAGATAGTCAATTCAATTAAACACTTAGATGGTTATCCTTGGCATTAACATCAATTGATGTCATATAATATTGAACAACTTAATGCCATGGTTCGGACAATGAATCCTTGAACCCATGTGCTCTTTGCCCTATGTTGTAGATTACAAGTAACTGGACTGTCAAACACTTGGACGCACACCCACAACCCACTCTGTACACAAGTCCGAGCAACATAGATGTTCATTAAACGGTAAAAAGTTCTAGGAGCAGCCCAAACTTCCAACAGCATGCCCTTACAAACCAAACTTGTATTCAAACAAAACGAGAACTATTAAGAACACGTATATACCTTCAAGTTAACATCTGATATAGGTGGAGAGCTAATATTCTCTGCAATAGCAGCCCTCAAGTCTTCGAGTGTCCAAGTTGATGCCAAAGAGATCTGAAAAATACCAGAATATTAGACAAAAAAAAAATTCTTAAAAAAAATTCTTAAGGGCATGTTAAGGAAAGAACACAGTGGAATGCCATTGCCATACCTTTCTCAACTTCACTGCATCCTTTACTCGAACTTTATCATCATGATACTGTATATTAAAAATAAGTAGACAAGTTATTATGACCACCATTCATTTACTCAATAAAAGTAACCATGATTTCTAAGACAATCACAAAAACAATTATTAGGTACTAGTAACAGTTTCTTCCATGAAAGCCTCATCCCTGCATGTCTTATTGTCTTTGACGAGAACAGTAACTGAACTTAAGCACCGAATCCACATTACAGATGCCGAAAAGAAATAAAGGTAAAAATGTAAAGAACAATGTGACTAGTAAGCAACGGGATTATTTCTGATCCCTTAGAATAGATGTTTGAAGTTTTCACTTTATTTTACGTGTTTCAACACTTTCCATTATTTGAAATTTGTTGTATCTTAAGATCCCTGGTCCAGAATTTTCATAATAACCCATATGAGGAATTTTGAAACAGAAATTAGGGATGCAGTTTCTGAGGATATTTTTAAATATTTTACTTGAAATAAAAAAAAATTTTCGAACTAAATTTCAGACTTTCACTTTCACATCAAATTCTGCTCTACAACACCACATAAAACATGGTGAAGGTAAAATAACATACACATATGAACAAAAAATTATTCTTACCCAGGTCTTCAGTCTGGAAAAGTCCAAAGAAAACCAATGATTTACTACATATTTTAGTAACTCCAGTGTAGAATACAGAAAATAACCACAGTACAAAGCTAAAGATTAACCTGTTTCTGAAGCTCCTCAGCTACATCTTCAAACAAATCTTTTGGAGTTGAACCTGCGGTGTTGGATGCAACTGCCACAAAGGGCGCTGAATCTTTAACCTGACAACAAAATCCATGAACACATCAGAAAGCAAGATAATAATACCTACCTTGTCTTTTCTTGCCATAACCAAATTAAACTGGCTTGCTAACCATCATGCAATAATCACGCCAGTGAGTTTTGGCAGTAAAAGTGCCTGCAGCAACATGTCCTTCCATCAACTTGCGGAACTCATCACGATTTTTACGCTCTGCCTTTCTCAGTTCTTCCTGTTTTGATGAAAAAAACCAGATCATACCATAATCTCCAAAATGCAAATAACAATAGCAATCACCAAAATATGTAATTTAAGTCACCTTTTGTATCTTCCTCTGCTCCTCTTCTTCCTTCTCTAAATCCCGTGTATATTCCTACAAAAACCTCTAAAAATTAGACTCAAAATGCACATAAAAATTGCAAAAAGTTACAAATTAGAAAAAAAATATATTGACAGTCAAATAAAGGGTAGTACCTGAAATATTTCCAAGCGGTCAATTTTTTCAAGACGTGAGCATCTTTCATTAGTCTCTAAGCGGTCCTGAACTTTTCGCCATTGGCTATTTGCCTATAAAGTAATAGTAATACCTACATAAGGTCCACTATAAACCATAAATGCAAAACTTGAAACCTGATAAAAAGTACCTTAATGAAGTCGCAAGATTCCAAAAATTGCCTGTACTCCATTATATTCTGCTTGTGCTGCTCCTGTGCCTTCACCCGTTCCTAGCCAATAGACAAATTCAAGAAAATGAAATCATGACCAAAACTTGTAAACCACAGTCCCAAAATTGTTAAACGGCCTATTTTCCAGCATGTACAATGAGGATATTTAATCAAATAAGCTCACAATATCTGGAGATATAATGATGGTTTTAGCATCATATTTCCTACACGTGCAGAATTTATAGATGATAATGCACTTGCAAAAGATCACACAACCTTTTGCATATTAAATTAACTGGCAATCCTAAACAGTGGATTGTAATGATGGAGAAGAAACAAATATAGTTACACAACTTGGCTAGGGTTTACTAAGATGTTTAGAAGTACAAGCACTTTCGCTTTTCCTAGGTTTTCTCATTCTACAAAAAAGACCAACAAAGTATAAATTAGGGGATCATAGGGTAAAACAATGAGCAATAGTATAGGGCTTGAGTACAGGACAGAACAATCTAAAATTGATATTTGGCTTCCACTTCGAAAGAGACAAACAAACATGCAGAATTAATAGATGATAATGCACTTGAAAAGGATGACATAATCTTTTGCATACTAAATTAATCAGCAATCCTAAAAAGTGGATTGTAATGATGGAGAAGAAACGAATATAGTTATTCAACTTGGCTAGGGTTGACTAACCTCATAAAAATTTATTTCATGATTACTAAGATGTTTAGACATACAAGCATTTTTCACTTTTCCTAGGTTCTACAGAAAAGACCAACAAGTATAAATTAGGGGATCATAGAGTGAAACAATGAGCAGGAGTATAGGGCTTGAGTACAGGATAGAACAAAATAAAAGTGATATCTGGCTTCCAGTTCGAAGGAGACAAACAAACATGTAATGCATCCAATGCATCCATGTGAGCACAAATATTCAAGATATTAGTATAAACACAAAGTAATTGTTTTGGCAGATAAAAGGAGGTTGTGGTGGGCATGTATTTATACATTCTAGAGGAGCCAAAATGTACCTTTTGCCGGAGTTCATCAACATAATTCTCAAAAAGATCCTTCCTGTCTTTGTCCCGTTCCACAGCTTTATACTTCTCATCATCTTCAAACATAGTAACTGCTTTGCTGAATGATAGTGAAAATATTCAATTGTTAAAGACCACCTATCATGTAATGCCTATGCTATACCAAACTTTGGTATAAGATCCAAACCAGAACAATTATCAATGTTATGTAGGGAATAAGGAAAGCAAACCTCCATCTTGTGGATGATGTCAGCTCCAAGCACTCCTGCACAAGATCCACAATTATCACAAGAAAGTAAGAAAAACATTGAATCTAGAATAGAGATTACAGAATCTCTAGAGCAGCAAATGACTCACTTCTAACATTTTTCTATATTCTTCCCGTGCTTTTTTCTGTTTAATTCTCCTTTCCTCAGCCTCCTGTTTTTTCTTTTGACCCAAAAACTGAAAAATGGAAAAAATATTATGCTAACAATAAACAACACCTAATGAAAATGTAATGAACAACATAAATTGTCACTTACACAATTTGAAACCAACCAAGCTACATGCACACTGAATAGGGTTCAACTAAAAGTGGCAACAATGCAAGGATCTACCTCATTAAAAGCTCGTTTCCACTCTCCAAGTGTTCTCAAAGCACCATATCTTTTGTCGTTTATTGTTACTCTCATAAATTGTCACTTACACAATTTGAAACCAACCAAGCTACATGCACACTGAATAAGGGTTCAACTAAAAGTGAAAACCATGCAAGGATCTACCTCATTAAAAGCTTGTTTCCGCTCTCCAAGTGTTCTCAAAGCACCATATCTTTTGTCATTTATTATTAATCTCATTGCCTATCATAATCAATTAAAATATCAGATATTTGCAGAAATGTGAGAAATACATTAAACTATATTGACATAATTCAAACTACCTATTGAATTACCTGATCCCATGACCAGTCAGAACCAACATTTGCAGACTCCAAAAGTGCTTTAAATGCATCCTTAGCCTCCTAGAAGAGAAAATTATTTAGAAAAGTAATAGGAATCAAGAATTGGAAAAGGAACATTAGCTAAGGGATATGGAAATTCGGCTACATGCTTGCTGGCATAAATCAAAGGCTCTTGATCAATTGCTTTCTCTTCCAATACATTGTTAATTTTCTCACTCACTACCACATCTTTTACAGTTTCCTGAGAAACAGAAAACACTTATCATCTTGCCAGTTAAGCATATGCAGAAGTTATTGCTAGACAGAAAGATAAATAAATCCATCACATATATCTTAATTTTGTGTTGAAACTCCTTCAGCAGAACTAACCATATCCAAAGAAGAAACTTTGCTGATATTATTCCTGCAAAATTAAAGAGCAGAAAAGTATTCAAAGATTGAAAATGGAATGCTACAATAACATCACTTAAAACCAGTTATGATAACAATACATTGGTGCTGTAACAGTATCAACCACAGTGATAGAAACTTCAGAACTTTCTGAAACAGCAGCAGATGATGCAATAGTCTCTGCAGCCGTCTGAACCACATGTACATTGGTCACTGTTGAAGAAGCTCCAACAGGTAAATCTGATCCAGAAACCACCACAGGTTGGATATTACTAGTAGCAAGAACTGGTGCCACTGGAACTGGACTCGAGGAAGCTTCTTGAATTGTTGTAGATGGTGTATCAGCACCAGATGATGCTTTAATCACATGAGGTGAAGGAGCTGGAATATTAGAAAAAACTTCCAACTTTTTTCCTTTAGCAGGTGCCATTTCTACTTGTTCACGAGCCAACTTAAATATTATAACACCAAAAAGAGAAGG
This sequence comes from Durio zibethinus, assembly GCF_047325235.1. Classification (NCBI taxonomy): domain Eukaryota; kingdom Viridiplantae; phylum Streptophyta; class Magnoliopsida; order Malvales; family Malvaceae; genus Durio; species Durio zibethinus. The sequence continues at coordinate 5,257,195 of NC_143163.1, forward strand.
TAAGGAACCATGATAAGATATCAAAGGAATAATATGTTAACAGGTTGCAATGGGAGGAAACCTTCAGCTCCTCGGGCATTGACCATGTTGATTGATTTGTAACCTTGTTGTGGTAATACCTGCAGATGTTCATAAAAAGGATCTGATCATAAAATACCAACAAATTTACAGAAGCTTAAAAGAAATTATTCAAATTACACACTTTCTTCCATCAGGACTTGTAAATTCTTTCCAATTAGTTGATGCATCTGCCCTCTGTCATGCAGATAAGAGGCAAATAAGTAGACACTCGACTTTGTTGGGGAGAAAATCCACCCAAATCTATTGAAAAGAAGGAAAAAAAAAAGGTACACAAAAACAAAGAAGGAAGAAGAATCTGAGAGGAGGTGTCCCATTCCAGGACAGAACTCCGTCAAAAAGCAAACAAAATTATTTAACAATCCATATATGTTTAACACTTTGTTAAAGACAATATTAGAAATTTTGCAAAGGTGAAAATAAGAAACAAGATTTTACTATCACTACCCTTCACAAGTTTTATGCATAATGAACCACCGATTGACAGTATTAAGTAGGAAAACATACAAGTAAAAGAAGTTCCAACAATAACCAAAAGCACGCATCATAAGTCATAAGCAATATTAATCTACAAGACAAAAATGAAAGACACAAATAACCAAAAGGAAGGCCACTCTGTTTCTTTCCCCTTCCCATCTCCCTGGCCACCTTCCTCACTTTTTTTTTTTTTGGGATTCTGTGGCAAATTTTAAGAGACAATTCTTATCTATAAATATAAATAATGTATCTATATATACAATAGTTGCAGAAGGTAACAACTAAAACACAAAAGTCAAAAGGAATGGGAGGAATAACTTAAAAGATAGGAGAATGAAACACCATTAAAGACTCTAACCAGACCAAATTACTAAAGAATGAAGCAGCAAAAGAAAAACAGAAGTTGCATGAAACTAGCATTGCCAATTGCACCCAAAACTGGCTAACAAGTGAAAACCGTCCAAGCTCAATGATCCTCATCTTAGCCAAATGGAGTGAAACTAACTTCCACCCAAATTATTTTGTTCAAAAAATAAAAAATAAAAAAAAAGAAGCAAAAGATGAGTATCCCCTTCAGAAGCATAACTATAGGTATGATAACTAATGCACCTCATTTCTAACCTTTTAATTTTAAAATTTTTAAGAATTGAGATAAAAATGTTAATTTATCAGGCCATGCATGTTCCTTGGATTTTACAACCCTTCACAACACAAAAAGATGGCATCACAAACTCAGGAGCGAAGGGCATTGCAGATTTTAGAGTCGAAAATGGCAAACAACACCCACCAAAATATTAACAAAAGAAATCCCGCAATAGAATGAAAACAATCTACAAAAGAACTTGAATGACAGAATTACTAACATTCATGATAAAAAGTAGGTAGAGCAAGCAGCAAAGACCCACAGCATATCCTACCTCTCAATAGAGTATCACAGCAAGTACCTGTAAGCATCTTTAAAACTATGGAAGTCACACAAGACATGTAAAGATATGACAATAAATGAGCTTTAAAGAATATGCCATTTGACTTATACAACTTAACATGCATTGATAACAGTAAAATATAAATAATAAAATACCTTTTTAAGTACTCACCCAAAATAGAATGCCTTGGAAGTGGAAAGTGATAATAAGTAAGATCACACATAAGAAATATATGACAATACACAAGCATCACAGTGAATTACAATCATATAATTCAAAATCATTCTTGGGGAAATCTCGAGCAAGTTGACCGACTAAAGTGGCACTCGTGCAGAGATTAACTTTTGTTGCTGACTCATCAGGATGTACTGGTCAAACTTATAAGAGCATTGACCATGAATTCTCTTTTCTCATGACAAAATGGCAGAGTAACTAATTACTATGCATAATTGTAGAAAGAGGAGTGAGAAGAGAGTGAGCCTTTCAACAAATCACAAATCAAACAAAATAAAACCCTTATATTCTTAAAAGATCAACCATAAAATAAACAAAGTAAAAAAAAAATCAAATAAACTACATGCATACAGGTAATGACATGAAGGAGAAAATGCTCCATGGAAGCTTTATTTTCCTCCATTAAAAGTTATAGACCTGAAAGAGAACTTCTTTGGAAATCAATTACCCCAAACAACACAAAGTTTTTACAGTCCATTCTACTAGTTTCCTAAAAAACAGTGAAACTGGCTGAAGAGCCATAAATCATAAGTACCTGCTTGGAATTGATTTCAACCTTTAGAAGCAAGCTAATGATATATGTTTTCTATGTTAAGCCAAGATTTATTTTCTTATCATGCAAAGTACATGCCCAATATGGCTGCTACCTATAAAGCACAAAGGGCAATGCATCCAACACAGTTTAATAGTATAAGTAAGAAGCCAAAGACTGAAAATAATAGAAGAAAAACAGTATCATTAGTATAACTAACCTCAATAGGTGTCATCAATTCCAATGGCTTCTCCCAACTAGATTGCTGTGTCTTCTTATTGTAATAATATCTGCATAAGACATAATGGATCCATGGTTAAATAAATACAAGAATAAAGCATGCAAAGTCTCTCATAGATGACATCTAACTGCCACATTTATAGCGATGGCAGTGAAGGATATAAAGTAAGAAAATGCATTGGTATAATTCTATGATGAACATTGTAGCATGTTAACAGAAACATCAAGGGATTTTTAAGTTGTATTAATTGGCCCAAGACATAAGAAGAAACCTGTTCTCCGAAACTATATTATTAATGGACATTCAACATTCTCCAAACTCCATTACAAACAACACAAACGAGGAAAACAAGTATTTCAGCAATCATGTCAAATAAGATGGCAGGACACATTATTCCCACTATATTCTGACAAAGCAATCCTTTCAAATATACCATGAAGAGACATCTTTACTACTGAAACCAAAATTCCAGCCTTAAACGCCTATCTATCAGCAGCCCACACCTATGAGTATTATGTACCTTCTTCCATTTGCAGAAGTATGCTCTATCCAATCTGTTGGAGCCTCTTCAGTGGGCATCGGCTCAATGATAGGTGCCTAAAATTTGTAAAATTGCAAACTCAATGTGATACTTGAACCAATAGCATAACGTAAAAAGGTCAACAATAAAATAGCATAAGAAATATAGGAAATCAAACAGTGTTTTCTGGAGATGTGTAGGAAAAGGTGGAGGCAGATGAATGTCCTTACTGGTATGGTAGCTATGGAACTGGAAACAGATGGTTGTTCCCCAATTTGCTGCACAGATATAACAGAAGAAGTACTCTGGCCCACATGGATACCCACCTGGCATCCAACAGGAACACACGGTGCCTGCAATTGTGCCATGGGTTGATATTGAGCCATGGCATTATGAGACACCGGCACCTGACCGTAAGAAGATGGTGCAAACTGCAAAGATGCAAATATAGAAAATCAAGGTATGAAGATCTTCAAACAATTGTAGCACTAAGCTTAATACGTTCTTAATCACTTACAGTATATGATGAAGAAAGGTTCGATGCTGGGACCCCAGACACGTAATTATTTGGAGTTTGAGTATAAGGTTGAGGCAGTGATGCCCCTGGACTGACATGCCGATTTGGTTGAGCAGTTGGCAATGAAACTGCCAGTGGCGCAGGTGGAATATGGCCTGGTTGGCCTGGTCTTGCTGGTAACTGCTGCATTACTTGAGGAAATTGGGGTTGCAGAGTTTGAGGAGGAAACCCGGCATTCATCACAATAACTCCTCTGGCAACAGGTTGAAACTGTTGAGGAGCCACTGGAACAAACTGTTCTGATTGCTGTGCTGGAACAACAGGTCGGAACTGCATAATATATATACATCCACACATAAATATAAATGGAAAATAGTTTAGGTAGATCATGTTGAATAATATGACATAAACATTAGGAAGAACTAAAAGAAAAGTTATTACCTGACCGGGCATAGGAGGAGGAAAATTTTGAGGATCCATGCAGCCAATGATAGGAGGCAGATGAGGCTGATTCAGGAAAAAGTTGAAGCAATTAGCACTCCATTTGTAGCATGGCCACTTACCCACTATACATGATGGATATGGGTTGCATGGTGTAGTCCCTTGATGAGATTAAGCATGAAACTAGAAATTCCAAAACATTAAACATAACTGAAAAACTAACTCAGAGAAAACTGAAGAAATATAAACAATATGATTAACCTAATTTTTGCTATGGAATGGTGCTTGACTATACTGGTCTAATATGAATATAGTAAATTTTCCAGCCATAAATATTCAAGAATTCATACCTGAATTGGGAAGGAAAGAAACAAACCAGGTTAATTCATTGATAGGGAAACATATTGCTATTTAAGTATTGTGCAAATATTTTCCACCCAAACTAAGACAAATATGTGAAACTCATTAATGCAAAAGACTGTACTGTCCTTTGCGCAAAATAATGGATAAAAACTCCTGTAAACTTTCATGATAAAACCACCAATCCTATAAATTAAAACAAAAAAAATGACAATAGGAAATAGGAACGTACTGTATCCCAGTTAAGAAAAATAAAACTAGGCATCAGTTCTCTTGGGAAGATATTTTATAAATGATAGATAAGACTATTCAAGGCCCTGACCTGAGCCAAGAGTGCCAGATACATGCCTAAAACATTAAGTTAAGTAACTAAATCATATTTGATGTACTAAGTTTTTTATATTGAAATTTCATGTATAATGCATGATACTCAAAAGTTAAATAAATAGAAAAGAATAAAAGAACTTGCAAGCATTATACACCTTCAAGGACTATTGAAGGAAATAAATGTTATTTCTTAATCACATGCATGCCAATCTCTATTAGGAAAAACATTATTTCAATCACACACTACCTGTACACCTGAAAATTAAGGGTTATTGCCATCTCAGCAATCTGGAGAGCCTAAAAAACACTCAAAACTAACAACCAACATTATCAAGGTGGAAGCCCCCATGATTACAGGCTGGAATAAGTTTCTTCTGTTTTTCTCTTTTAGCAGCAGATGGGGAAGAACAAAAACCATGCATTGTTAAAAAGATTTTACAAAGAAAGAAATTGAGAAACTTCATCGTGATAGGCAAATATAATTGAGTGACTCCTACAAGTTCAACAAAGTCCAATGACAAACATGAAGAAGAGTAAATATCAATCTTGACATGATGAAAACTTAAAACAACAAAATGAAGGCTTCACCATGCACTTAAGATGCGAAGCACATAGTTTTTTGTTTTCCCCTTTAGCCAGCTGTTGAATAAGATAACATTTCCATCATAAATCTAATGATGATGCAATTGGATAATCTATACAAGCTCGATAGTTTAATCCCAAGGTTTGATTAGTTTTTGACAGTTTTACTAGCATATCTTTCACATTCTTACTAGCAGTTAAAGAGAGCTAACAGATTTACCCCAAGGTGATTGTGACTCTGAAAGCCCTGAATACTGGTTTTTTAAAAGAATACTCAGTATATTAACAAAAGGAAGTCTTGGTAAACATATGAAAACCCTTAAATTGCACTTCAATCTAGTAAAGGTAATTAAACATTGTACCTTTTCTCATGCAATTGAGACAATAAGTGGCTGCATCACATTCAGTTGAAAGATAAATCTAAAACGCACAAAAATTACACAGTTGTCCATCTTGTACATGCACGTTTCAGAAATTCTAACATTCCTTTTCATCTTTTTTCTTGGCAGCTACTAAAATTTATCACGAGCCTAATTAGCTGAACAAAACCGCAAAGCCTTGCCAAAAATACCAAAAACCAGACACATATAATTAACACCAAAGACTATCCCTAACACCAAAAAAAAAAAAGAAAACCATAATTTCCAAAAGTGGGCATCCATTAATTCTATAAATAAAACTAAAAATAAAAATCTTAAAAATATTTGCAAAGAAATAGTCATACATGCATATGACTCAGTTAGCTACACGCACCCAAATAAAAACAATGTAAAAAACAATGAAAGATCAATTTTTGAGTCATTCGGTAGAGCATTGAAACAATCACCAGAATAAATGCACTCAATTAGGTTTGACCCAAAAACTCCATCAAAACAAAAACCCAAAATTCCCCATTACCCAAAAATCAAAATCATTGCAAATCAAACCACAAAAAATAAATAAATAAAAAACAACATTTGTAGGCCTAATAATTAAACCAAATTAACAAATCACATCTATCAAATTACAGTCGGAAAATTGAAGTGGGCAGCTAAAACCCCCAAAAAAATACCTTTTAGCATTGGGGAGTGATGTAGAGAGCCGGAATAGAGATAAAGAAGTGTAGAACTACAGAGTATTTGAAAGAGGCGGTGAGGTTAAACCGCTCATTTTTTGGTTTTTTTTTCCCTAGATGAAATCGAAAAGAAGGGAAAATATCCAAAATATAGACGTTGGGATTTAGCTGTGCGTTTGTAATAGTAACCGACTTATTTATTCAGCCCGCATTACTAAAACACTTTTATGTTAAATTTTCATGAGTTTGACCCTTTGACTATGGACCAAACGAAATTCACGCGTTTTTTCTTTTTTTATTCCTGATGTGAAACGGAAAAGAAAATAAAAAAAAGAAAATCCAATTGGTTTGGTAAAAAAATCTAAATATAGGCGTTGCGGATTTTGCGTTGCGTTTACAATTGTAACCGGTCTTTTTTCCGCCCAATTACTAAAACAGCCCGTTTCTCTAATTGACCATTTGACTGGGTCAAATTAGCTGTTTTAGACTAAATGCGAAAATTTTAAGTATCATTGTCCGCGCTAGCTTGAAATACAAAAATATTAAATGTCACAGCTTATATCAATTTATAATATATTTTCCGTTTTCATTTCATTCAATCTCACAATTTTATTTTAAAAAATTCAAAATTAACTGTAATATATAGTCGATGTTGAATTCGTCACCCTTCCTGACCATCACTCTGGATTTTTTTTTTCCTTTTTGGCCAATAATAAGTCACGGAATTGGATAAACTGAAATAATAAAGAAGGCTCCATTACAATTGAAGTCCTACTCTCGCTCAGCTCATCCACCACCACACAAAAACTCCTTCATCTGTCTCCATTTGCTTGAACCACTCCACCTGTTAAACTTCTCTAACTTTCTAGACATGTCTCTCTCCCTTTCTTATTATTCTCTTCCCCATGTTTTCCTTTAGACTTGCACTCCAGCATTAACTTCTTTAAATGGCTACTTTCTTCTTCACTTCGCACTTTTCCTTGTCTTCATGCAATCTCTATACCCAGCACAATAAGAAACTTAAGAATAAGAATGTTGGCTCAAGTACTTTATCTACCATTGTCTCATCCTTTGATGACATGAAATCACTGAAGAATAAAACTAATCTCTCCTTTTATGTATATTCCAGTTGCAATCCAAGAAAGGCCCTTGATTTATCAGTTAAAGATCAATATCTTCCATTATCAAGAAGGTTAAAGCCTCTCAAGTCCTCTGTTAATGATGAGCAAGAAAGTGTACCTACTTCGTCTTCAGTTGCAGTAGCATCCGACAAACTAAGCAATGAAATTGACACTGAAAAGAGTTTTCAAGAAACTGAATTGAGTAAAACAAATGAAGAAACTGAGGAGAAAGAAAACCAGCAAGAAATGGATTGGAAGACAGATGAGGAGTTTAAGAAGTTCATGGGCAACCCTTCTATTGAGGCTGCAATAAAGCTTGAGAAGAAGAGAGCCGATAGGAAGCTCAAGGAACTTGATGGGGAGAACAGTGATAATCCAATTGTGGGGTTTTTCAATAAACTGGTGCGTGATAACTTGACTAGGGAGAGGGAAAGGTTGGAACAAGCAGAGGAGACCTTCAAGGCTCTTGATCTTAATAAGGTGATTTTTTTTTTCTTTAATACTATTAGGATTTTCAAATTTTCTTTGAAATGTTCTATTATGTGCTTCTGTTAAAATAAAGTTTATCGACTTTGATCATTGTTAGAATGGAATTAAGAAATAAGTACATTTTGCCTTGTTGAACAAAATTTGTGGGTACATATTGATAGATGTTCTTTATTTGTATGTTTTTGGCTCTAACCAGCTTGTTTCAACTTCCCCGGCAAGGGTTTCCGATCTTGTTATAATGATTTATTGTCTATACTCTCGAAGATTGTTGAGATGCATCTAATTTTTTCGTAATCATATGCATTAAATATACTTCATAACTTGTTTGTGTTTTTTCTATTAGTTAAGAATTAGTTCATTTTTCTGTAAGCATTAATTGTATTAGAGCATGCCAAAGAGCATTGAAGGCTTTTTTTGTTGTGTTGATGTTGGCATGACAGTTAAAGAGCTGTTTTGGGTTTGATACATTTTTTGCAACTGATGTCCGAAGATTTGGAGATGGGGGGATTTTCATTGGGAATTTGAGAAGACCCATTGAAGATGTCATTCCTCTACTGGAGAAAAAACTATCTGATGCTGCAGGCAGGGAAGTTGTCTTATGGTTCATGGAGGAAAAAACGAATGACATTATAAAACAGGTAACTCAACATGAGCTGATACTTAATTTTGCCACCCATGGTAGCATTTATGCTTTCAGAATAAAAAGGTGAATATGTTTTGCTTATCAGAGCCTAATTTAGTTGTTCTTGTACTTCAAGGCATGTGTGGTGCAACCTAAATCAGAAATAGATCTACAATTTGAGTCTACCACGCTGAGCACTCCTTGGGGATATGTTAGTGCAATAGCCTTATGTGTTGCAACTTTTGGGACCATTGCTCTGATGAGTGGATTCTTCCTGAAACCTGGAGCTACATTTGATGACTATCTAGCTGATGTCGTGCCTCTTTTTGGTGGCTTTGTCTCCATTTTGGGAGTTTCTGAGGTATGCCATAACTTATGTATGAAACTTCATATATAATATGTATCTTATCTGATGTCTGAACCTAATTTTCAGGTCCATAATTTGTTATTTTCGTTAACCATTTTTCATTTTGGCTCAAATAATAATGGTTGTGTTCTTGTGTTTGTTCAAAGGCTGTGCATTAATCTTCTTAAGCTAAAAGGAGAGATTCACGGCAAGGCATTATAAGCAGAACTTGCATGTTTTATATTTACAATAGTTTCCTTTGCTCTTGCTAAGTTGCTATGCACACAGCCACACAGTTATTTAAGGCTGTATTTTTTTGTGTTTGGCAGATAGCAACAAGGGTGATGGCAGCTCGCTATGGTGTTAAACTCAGCCCCTCTTTTCTTGTTCCATCTAATTGGACAGGCTGTTTGGGGGTGATGAATAATTATGAATCACTGCTTCCAAATGGGAAGGCTCTTTTTGATATTCCAGTGGCACGTACGGCGAGTGCTTATTTGACATCACTGGTGCTTGCAGTTGCTGCTTTTGTAGCTGATGGCAGCTTTAATGGTGGTGATAATGCATTGTAAGTTTTCGACTGTGACAATGTTTACAAACACTAGTTGCCTTTTGTTTGAGGGAAAAATTAAAAAGAAGGAAAATGCAATGCTTGCTAGGTTAACCTCTTCATAGTAACATTAGGGAAAATGTATATGCAAATATTATATAGATTCTATTATAGTAGAAAATACATCAAAGTAGTGGCAACAAGGTGTACAATCCTTTAAATCAGGCAAGTGACTATAGTCTTAGTGAGAATATACACTGACCTTCTGGAAATTATCCCTTTTTTTATTTAGTTAACAGTTTGGAAATTTCATCAATGCCTCCTGAAGGTTGTTCTAATATGGACCATTGTCAGCCTAATTAATAAATTCCATAATCAGATGAGAATAATCCAGTTTGGTATGTGCTTATAAAATTCGCTCCCTTTTTCCAGGTTTATAAGGCCTCAGTTCTTCTACAACAATCCGTTGCTTTCTTTTATCCAATTTGTTATTGGACCATATGCAGATGACCTTGGGAATGTATTACCATATGCTGTAGAAGGGGTTGGAGTTCCAGTCGATCCCCTTGCTTTTGCTGGACTTTTGGGTAAGTTTCTTTGCTTTGTTGATTGATGACGTTAATTACCATGATTGCAGGATAACACAAATTGGTTGTCTATTAGGATTCATAAAGGATGACTTATTATTTCAAGGGCACGAAAAATAATCTAGTTTCACTTTCATCAATTCCTAAAGCTACTAAAGAGCACAAAGTGATAAGGAACTTCCATTTACAGAGCATTTTGCAAAAATAAAAAGACATCATTCTCGCTTCCTCTCTTTCTTTTTTACCGTAAAGATGCTATCAAGACTTTATTGGAGGCAGCATTTATGCAGCCAAACATTGAAACTTTTATAAGTTATTTACCAAGTCATTCTTCTTCAGGAATGGTGGTGACTTCTTTGAACTTGTTGCCCTGTGGGAGACTTGAAGGTGGCCGCATTGCTCAAGCAATGTTTGGAAGAAATACTGCTACTTTGTTGTCGTTTGCCACATCACTTCTCCTCGGCATTGGTGGCCTGAGTGGAAGTGTCCTCTGTTTGGTTTGGGGATTATTCGCAACCTTCTTTCGTGGTGGAGAAGAAATGCCTGCAAAAGATGAGATCACCCCATTGGGAGATAACAGGTTTGCTTGGGGTGTTGTTCTAGGTCTCATCTGTTTTCTTACTCTTTTCCCTAACGGAGGAGGTACATTCTCCAGCCCATTCTTCAGTGATCCATTTTTCAGGGGCGATCTCTAAATAATAGGTCACTTGTAAATTGTATACATTTTATCTACACCTTTCAGTAGGATGATGATCATACTGTTTACAATTATCCTGTAAAATTTGTTTTCATTGAATGAAAAAAATAAATACATTCAAGCAAAATAGAAGGTAAAGAATAGAGTTCAGTTCTTCTATTATGGAATCTAGAGCTTAGACCATTCGGCCCTTAATTTTAAGTAGCTAATGTTTTATGAGTAGGATGCCTGTAGAATGATGCATTTTCTTTCCAAACTCAGATGTCAACAAGGTAAATGACTTGTTTTATTCTTCTTATATTGATTAGAGTGAGAGGAGAGGAACTGAGTTTCCTTCATTTGGATGGATGGTGTGAAGAGATTCTCATCGTTTTCACCATGCCATCACATTGTTTGGGAACCAAATCCTCTAACACATAAACCTATTACATTCGCATGCCAGTGATTGACAGTTCTTTGCATGTTTGAAGTTTGCATAATTTCCCACGAATTTTTGAAACGACTGGTAGTGAAGGAAAGTAATAAATAATATCCTTCTTCGAGTCCTCCAGGAAATATAGCGAGGTGAGCTATCGGAGGAGCATTGTTTCATTATTTTGTTTAGTTGGATGCCGGAGTATTCCATTTGAGAATGAAATAACCGAACAAAGCTCATCACAGAGTGCATGCTGCATGGCGATAGGGATAATAGCACTTAAACCAAAGTAGTGGGTTTGACACCAAGAAGAAACTGGGCACAGCCACACAGACACTACATTTTGTTTAGCAAAGAGTGATAAATGAACCGCCAAGGACAATTTGTAACACTGGTATGTCAACTAATGCTTCAATTTATGGCCGATGGAAAGAGATTTTCATCCGTTAATGATCAGTGAAAAACGATGGGAGTTTTGTTTTGTAGAGAAATCTTGTAACTTGGCAGCAATATTGTTTAGAAAAAGATGGTGTTAATTGATTGATGTTCATAAAAGCATTAATTTTATAATAAAATTTTACTAAAATTTTCTTTAAAATGCTAATTATGCAATTGAGTTTCTTTTTATTTACTTAAAATTATTATAAATTTATTTTAAATATGAAGATTCAAAATCTAGCATTTTATCAATATGAATTTTTTTATTCAAAAAACAAGGTTTAAATTTTTTATTTAAATAAAAAATATACTAATCATTTTATTATTTGATTAAAAATCCATTAACTAATTTGGATTAACCTTGCTACCTTTTGTTAAAATTAAAAAATAATATAATTTTAAGTGATGGTAAATAAATATGAAAATAACATAAGAATATTTAATGTAACATAAATAGAAAAGAAAGATATAGTAGAATTTTATGTGTGGGTGATTTTTTTTTTAATTTGTGTCTTAGAAAAAAATAATTTATGAAAAAAGTGAGTAAGTCTTATTTGAGGTAAAAAAGGTGGATAGTTAATTTTTTGTTTAAGTGAAAATAACAAATATCTTTAATTTTGTATTCATTAGATTTTTTTTTTTCTTCGTTCTTCAACTGATTTAGTGTTACTTACACATCGATAAAAGGTTTTATAATAGTACAGATAATTAACAACAAAGCTTGAACTTTATCATAATTCCACAAGGTTTTGATTTGTTATGGTTTTTTTTTTTTTTTTTTTTCTAATTTAAATGAATGAAAATAATGAATCACAAAATATAAACAAGCAAAAATATAAAGTGAGTTATTAAAAAAATAAAGTATGAAAATATGAGATTTTTTAACATTTTGAAATTGAACTTTTGATAAACAAAAAATAAAAAGAGAAAACTATGGCTACCAATAAAAATGATTTAATTTATACAAATAAAAATATTAAATCAAATAAAAAAAAGAAAAAGGCCATATAAATGTAGTAAAAATTTGTCTAATTGTATGATATCATCAATTCTAGTCTAGATGTCATTATTTTTTTTTATGGATTTAATGAAAATTTTAAAAATTCATTTTTTATAGTTAAATTCCTTTTAATTTCACAAATAAATTTCAAAGGTATAACATATATATTTTTAATTATTTTTAATGTTTTTAATTTCTCTTTTTATAATGCTTTTTAATAAATGTTCAAAGACACTTTTAGCATTGCCCCTAGAAAATCACTGAATTAGGAAATATAAAAAAATATATAATTTAGTAAAAATCCACTATATGGGAAAAATAAAAAGGTCAAAAAAAAAAGAGATTTTTTTTTTAATCCTTCAAGCATAGTATATGGTCACAAACTTGCACCCCAAACTTTCTTAACAGCCAAGACAGTTGATTCCTTTCCTCTTTAAGGTCGTTGGTGTTTGAGCAAAATATATAATTTCGAGTATAAGAAGATGAAACTGAGACTGAGAAATTACGAATCAAAAGAAACGCTAAGAATCCAAGTTCCATCTACCTATACGTTTCTCCAACTCCGGGAAACCCTCTTCCTGTCTCTCCCTCTCCCTCATCCTACTCCATCTTCTCTCCGTTTTTCTCTCAACGCCAAGGACCTCCTCCACGCGCCATCCCCTCAGGCTTCTCTCCAATCCCTCGGTGTCGCCCCGGGTGACCTTATCTATTTCTCTCTTAATCCTTTCGCTTTTTCTTCATTTTCTTTTAATCAAGATCCTCAAACAGTTACCCTAATTGAAGAGCCGAATCAGATGCCAGAATCCAGCGCCAATCAAGAGACCCCAGTTCAAGAATTGCCTCAATTTCAAGAACCCATGGCGAAAGAGTCCGAAGTTTCTCAAGAAACCAAAGAAACCGGTGGACCAGAATCTATGGATACCGATGCCTTCGCAGTTAGCGAAAGGTTCTCTGAGCCCTATTTCTTGAGGAAGGTTTTAGGGGAAGAGCTGGGTGATAATGGAAGCATTCACAAGCTCTTGGCGATTGCAGTCCACGCGGTTTTCTTGGATTCGGGTTTTGTGGGGTTTGATCCCGTTTCAAGGCTGCAAATTGATAATTTTCATTTGCCAGATGAGTGGTCTTGTCCTGTCTCAATTTGTTATTCACTGCCTGAACTTTTGAGGGATGATGATAATTCTGGTTCTAATCTGACTGATTATGTTGTTTTAAAGTTTCAAACTTTGGGCCATTTTTGTCAAGTTTATGGATCTTTGATTGGTTCAGGGATATATAAATTGTCTCTGGATGAATATAGGTTTGCGCCAACCTTGGATTTAGTGTGGGCAAATAATTTTGAGAATGGTGATAAGAAGGATACTACGAACGCTACTAAAGATGGGTCTTTCAATTCGTATCCTGAAAATGAAGTTTTTGAGTTTTGGAAGATTGTGAAGGATGGGCTTGCATTGCCATTGTTGATAGATATCTCTCGTAGGAATGATTTGTTTCTTCCGGCTTGTTTGATGCGTCTCCCAACTGAGTTAAAGCTTAAGATTCTGGAGTCGTTGCCTGGTGCTGATGTTGCAAGAATGGGATGTGTTTGCTCAGAGATGCGATATCTGGCTTCCAATAATGATCTGTGGAAGCAGAAATTTGAAGAAGAGTTTGCAGATTGGCCAGGAGGAATGCGAATGGGGAATTGGAAAAAGATGTTTCATTCAATTTGGGAGAGTAGGAAAAAGCAAAATCAGGCAATTACCAGGTGGCTAGGGTTTCCTCGTGTTGATAGACCATTTTACTTTCCAATCAGGAGAGATCCTAATCCATTTGGAGTTCATCCTTTTGTAGTTGGTGGTGATTATGACTTCATGCCAGCATTTGCTCCTCCTGTTTTTTTACCACCTTTTTTCCCACATCAGTGTCCTCGACATCGAGGGCGACGAAATTTTGGACCTAATTGTAATCTTGGAGAAGGGCATAATAATGCATAGTTGCTGGTGATTGCATCACTTGATCCTGGTTGAGAATTTTTTTTTTAGGTATATCTTTAAAAGATCATGTCTCTGTATGTATGAACAAGTCTTTTGCAAGAAGTGAAGAAGCAAAATGAGAATTTGCAGTTTCTTCAGTTGGTTTTGATGCTTGTAACTTGTAAGTGCCGTGGTTGATTTTCCAACTTCTTTGTTTGATGATGTCCATGGCCTTCTAGTTTTTCTAATAAAATGGACGGTTATGCTCTTGTAAATTTGTATGTACAAAATTGGTTTAGCACTCTAACTGGTAGCTGGGTATTTAAACTTGGGTCTTTCTTTTTCTTGTTATTACAGGGAACTTGCCAGTTGCCAACAGTTGAAAACATGCATACCTACTATATATTATCTTCATGCTAATAAAGCTTTCCTGTCTGATCCTAATCCCATAGGAAGCTACTCTGTTTAGCTGTTGCCCATCTCACCATGTCTTCATAACCAAATTTTTGTCTAACACAATGGTTAAGTGAAAGTTTTGGAATTAATCATACACCTTTATATTTGTATTTGAATATAAGTGCAGATTCAGTTCTAAGTATTATAGGTACGGTACTAAGAATGTGTATAATCTTTGTTCATCTCATAGCATTGTATTTAGTATTTGGCAAAAATATTCGCATATACGGATCATATAAATCAAAATAAGACATGCAACTTTTCTACAGAAAAAGAAAAGAGAACATTACTACAACTAACATAATTTTAAACATCTTTTGGGTTTAAGAGTTGAAAAGAACAAGGAATGACCCATCAAAGATATGATTATCCTTTTATTAAGTGCTACAGTTTCTTAGATTTGTTATTAAACAGTGTTTTGTCAATTCCAATTCGGTTGATTCAATTAAATCCAATCAAAGTGATTAATCAAAATAATTGAAATTGATTTAAATTCATTGGTTAATTGATTCTAATTATTTAAGAAATATATAATTTATAGTATTACTTAAAATTATTTGATATGCTATATAATTTTAAAATAGTATAAATAATGTTGATTTATGTTATATTTAAAGTTAAATAATGGTATCAAATCTATTGGATAATCAATTTTGAAAATAGATAATTGACTTAACTAATCAAATAAACATTTATTTTTAATTGATTAATCAAACTAAAATTAATATATTTTAATCAATATCCATTAAATCGGTTATGTTCTAAAAAAAAAGATAATGTACTAAACTTTCTCTAAATAAATGGAGTAATAAAAAAAACTCTCAGAACAACGCAACGCATATTACTGCACTTTTCCTTTTCTACCAACTACCGCTTATTCATATTTCCAAAAAACCAAAAAAAAAAAAAAAAAAACTACCGCTTATTCATGTCTGACCGCCATGTCTGTCATCGTCACACTGTCACGTCCCTTTCTCACTAACATCCCCTACAGAAAACCGCCGTCTCACTTTTTCAGGAACCCCCAAATCCACCTCCTCAAATCCCATTCCTTTCAGCCCCTTCTTGCTTCCAGAAGAATCCCCAATTTCCCTCAGGTCTCTTCAATTTGCACTTTTTTTTGTTCAATTACGATTTCTTTGCTTCTTTATTTAAAACCGAGCTTTTTAATTTTATTCAGGGGACTGACGATCTTGTGGATGGCCCGCGTAGTTGGAGCCGTTCGATGACTCCGGAGTTCGATGATGATCAAGAAGTAGATGAGGATGAAGAGGAAGAGGAAGATAGGAGTTTGGATCTGTTAGTTAGATTTGTTCAAAACGTATTTAGAAAGATATCTAAACGAGCAAGGAAAGCCGTACGAGCTGTTTTGCCTGTCTCCATCCCTAGTAATCTGGTACCCTTGAATTTACATGTTCTTTTGTTTTTTCCCTCTTTAAAAAAAAAAAAGTAATGTCATTTTGAATTTTCCATATATAATTATAATAAGATTAATTCTGCAGCGACCTCTAGTTGAATTCATTACTTGTTTTGCGTTAATGTAGGTGGGATTCTCCGTTAATGGAGTCCTGATACTGGCATTTTTGTGGGTTTTAAAGGCATTTCTTGAGGTAATTCATCATTTTATAATCAGCCGTTGTTTATTATTTTTTTATGTAGTTTTATACAACAAGAAAAAACAGTTTGAGAAGCATTTAGGAGTGTTATTGATCTTTCTAATTCGTTTCCAATCACATTCAACTTCAGTTCATAGCTAAGTTGATCTTCAGTTCAATAGTATATTAACTATCTGTAACACTGTATATCTAACAAGATTAAAGCGGTTTAAAAAGTAAATCTATAATAAGTCTGAGTTTGCCAATGTTAGAGAAAGCTAATTATTACTTGAAGGGGCTGAATGGTTCAATGGACTGGAATGAAATATTGTTCAACTGATTGTTCGGAATTGACATTGGTTGGTGGAAATATTTGGCTCTTCGAGCAGGGAATTCAATATGCTTGCTCAAGGTTTGGTGTCCAAACTTTTGTAGCGAATTTTTTCTTCTGTTGTCTCCCTTTTGTTCTGGGTTGGTCTGGTTGTTGGTACTTTTGACATCAACTTGGTCATGGTTTGGCTTTCTTGCTTGTGTATAGAAGGATGTATTGTTAACCAATAAGCAATTTTCAATGTGGGAACCTAAATATTGATTGGGGATGGTGGGTGGGCAGATATGGCTCTCTGACAGCTTTTAGGTAATTTTAGTAATCAAGACTAAGAAAGGACCTTTATGCATGGAACTGTGATCTTGGCCAGAAACTGAGAAGCAAATGCATATGGTTTAATTTTTTTAGAAATCTTCAAGGTAGGATTCTGCTTTTCTTTTCAATTGATAAAGTAAAGCTAGTTAGAAGACCAAGTGTTGTACTGCATATTTCTGTAGGACCAATGCTGGTTAATATCCTTGAGCAGGGCACTCTGTCTTGGAGGGGAAGTCAACTCCTTATCAATTGTGGTTATTTACCTTAAGTTGAATTCATTGAGAATTGATAGAAGTTTCCTGGGGATATGGTTTTGAAAACTTATCAAGCCATGCTTTTAGGTCTTGTGTGTGCATGAATTATTTAATAAATAAACTAAGTAAATGTGCATATGCTTCGTTAACTATTTAAAATATACAATTATTGGCATGTCTTTGTTAACGTTTTTAAAGTAGTGCATATAGAGCTTGAGATTTGAGAGCATATTCTCTTGTTCACTGTAAATTTTTTTTTTTTTTAACTTGAGAGTTTTACAAACTGATTGTTTCATGATTCTGCCACTCATTTTCTTTTAACATGTTTTGATTGAAAATAGGTGGTTTGCACTCTTGGAAGTGTTGTGTTTGTAAGCATCTTACTCATACGTGGGATTTGGACTGGGGTAACTTACATGCAAGAAAGCCGTGAACAAAGGATCAATGAACCTGTTGATGACCAGCGTGCGTGGACTGGTGCACAGCCTGCCACTTGATTTGCAACCTTAAAGTAAGGAGACTGGAGAAAAAGTCTCAATATAATTTACACACAACTGCATTCTTAAAGAAATGCCTCCTGCAGCCAGAGAAGCTGAGAAGATGGCCGCTGATTGTTGTCTTTCAGCCAACCATTTTATTTGATTTCAGAGTAATTTATGAACACAAGTATTGCTAAGATGTCAAGGAGTAGTTAGTTGTGATGCAAGCTGCAAATTTGATAGATTGTTATGTTAAAATCACCAAAAATAAGAAGCAAAAGAGAAAAGCTTTATTCGTGTGGATGAATGAAACTCCTTATTTCTTGATTCATATGGTATACAAGCAATAAGGTGTGAATTTTCCCTTTTTTTTGCTAATACTAATGATCCCTTAGCCATGTATATGATCCTTAGGTCAGTATGAGGATGTATGCAGTGTTCTCCACATGTTTTGAGAAAATTTGTAATGGAGAAAATGGTGATATGATGATTTTTCTTCCTTTTGCAAAAATTTTGTAATTGAATTTCTTAAGAGCCTTTATTTTTCAAAAACATATACTATCTAACATATCTGCAATTGTTCAGCAGCTAATGAGAGCATTGATTCTTATTAGCTCTGATAATTTGTATATCTGTATATTTTTATTTCATGTTTAAAATATAAAAATTATTAGTTAAATTTTAAACAGTTCATTTTCCTGTTTTTTTAAACATATTTTTTGTTTTTATAAAATTTATAAAAGAAATTTTAAATTTTAAACTATATCAATTTTTTTTTTTAACTTTTACATCATAATATTATCTGCGTTTAAAATCACCAAATCTCACCCTGCCGACCAGATTTGCGTTGTTTTAGCTGAAAAAAATTACAGGTTCGGAAGTTCAAACAACGTTACGCAAACAAGGCCTTTAATCGGCCCAATTAGGAGCACGTTGCAACAACCCGATTGTCCAGCCAGTACTCCGGGCGGCAAAATTTTAAAACTTGAAAAATTGAAAAAGCCAACTAACCGTGGTTAAAACGGTAGTTCGTAAAGGTCCAATCAGATTCCGCCACATAACATTTCGGGCCTTCCTGCCCTAATCTTAACCACAGGCCCACCCTAAATATCTGTAATTGTTTCCCACTCTCCAACTATAAATATACCTATCCAGCCCTACCATCAAATCCATCAGATCTCAATTGTTGTCTCAGAAGGTGTCTTGATAAACGCCTTCTGTTTAGTTTTCCCAATCTTTTTCTGTGCTCTGATTTTGAAAATTCCATAAGCGAAAATGAGAGAGTGCATTTCAATCCACATTGGTCAGGCCGGTATCCAGGTCGGAAATGCCTGCTGGGAGCTGTACTGCCTTGAACACGGAATCCAGGTAGCCATCTCTCTTCCTTTCAAATTTTGTATCTGCTCAAGTTTTCATTTTGATTCAGATCTGCATTTCACGCTTCTTCATGCAAATGTGCATTTCCGCATTTCGTTCAGATCTGCGTTTTACCTCTTAATCTTATCATTAACTGTCTTTTTTTATCTATGAGTGTATGATCTGCTTAGATTCATTGCATTTATAGGTGTTGGTTTGATTTTACCTTAGATTTGAGATTTTTATGTCTACATTTTTCTTGTTTGGTTTTTCTCTTCTGTTAGGCTTTTTATTCCACCAGATCTGGTTAATCTTTGTTTATATCTTTAAAATGTTGTTGGATCTTTAAATCTTTGTTTTGAAAATGTAAGGCGTTTTGAGCGATATTTCTTTTCTAGATTCATGCTATTCTTTATTAGTCTGTAGCTATTTAGCTTTGAAATTTATGATCTGGCGTATGAATAACGAACACTTGTGTTTCTGTTAACAGCCTGATGGGCAGATGCCAAGTGACAAGACCGTTGGAGGAGGTGATGATGCTTTTAACACCTTTTTCAGTGAAACTGGTGCTGGGAAGCACGTTCCTCGTGCTGTCTTCGTGGATCTCGAGCCCACTGTTATTGATGAAGTGAGGACCGGTACTTACCGCCAGCTTTTCCACCCAGAGCAACTCATCAGTGGCAAGGAAGATGCTGCCAACAACTTTGCCCGTGGCCACTACACCAGTAAATTCTTTTGAACCTTATTCCATTGCCTTGCTTGCATATGATTTGTTTATTTGTTTCACTGGAACTAATAATTAGCTATTTACTTGTTTCAGTTGGAAAGGAAATTGTTGACCTGTGCTTGGACCGCATCAGGAAGCTTGCTGATAACTGCACTGGTCTCCAAGGGTTCCTTGTTTTCAACGCTGTTGGTGGAGGCACTGGATCTGGTCTTGGTTCTCTTCTTTTGGAGCGTTTGTCTGTTGATTATGGCAAGAAGTCCAAGTTGGGCTTCACCGTCTACCCATCTCCCCAGGTCTCCACCTCTGTAGTTGAGCCCTACAACAGTGTTCTCTCAACTCACTCCCTTTTGGAGCACACTGATGTGGCTGTTCTTCTTGACAATGAGGCTATCTATGACATTTGCAGGCGCTCTCTTGACATTGAGCGACCCACCTACACCAATCTCAACCGCCTTGTCTCTCAGGTATCATAAAGTTCTAGCCACGTTCCGTGTTTGTGTGGTCTTTTTGTTAATGGTTTGTCCTAATATTTTTCTCTTGGGATTTAGGTGATTTCCTCCTTGACTGCCTCACTGAGGTTTGATGGTGCCTTGAATGTGGATGTGACTGAATTCCAGACCAACTTGGTCCCCTATCCAAGGATCCACTTTATGCTTTCCTCATATGCTCCAGTAATCTCTGCTGAGAAGGCTTACCATGAGCAGCTCTCCGTTGCTGAAATCACCAATAGTGCCTTTGAGCCATCATCTATGATGGCCAAGTGTGATCCTCGGCATGGCAAGTACATGGCTTGCTGTTTGATGTACCGCGGTGATGTTGTGCCAAAGGATGTCAATGCTGCCGTTGCTACCATCAAGACCAAGCGCACCATTCAGTTTGTTGACTGGTGCCCAACTGGATTCAAGTGTGGAATTAACTATCAGCCACCCACTGTTGTTCCTGGAGGTGACCTTGCCAAGGTCCAGAGGGCTGTTTGCATGATTTCCAACTCCACCAGTGTGGCTGAGGTGTTCTCTCGCATTGACCACAAATTTGATCTTATGTACGCCAAGCGTGCCTTTGTTCACTGGTATGTGGGTGAGGGTATGGAAGAAGGAGAATTCTCTGAGGCTCGTGAGGATCTTGCTGCACTGGAGAAGGATTATGAAGAGGTTGGTGCTGAGTCAGGTGAGGGTGAAGAGGAAGGTGATGATGAGTACTAAGTATATCTGAGTGAGGGCTTGCGTTTTGTGAGCCAGTGATTTGTTGTCTTTTATCACGTGTTGCTTCTGTATTGTGTGAGCTTCTCTTCTTCGAAATTTGTTAAAAGACTTGATGTGGTATTCTATGCACATTAATTAGTCTGTTGACTGTTGTGTTTGTGTTGAAACGTGATGTGGTTCCTTTTTTTTTCATTGTTGCTATTGATTCATGTTAGTTTTGAGAGAGGTTGCTATCTTGCCATAATAAGAAATTAAATCTATTATTTGCCATAAAATAGGGTTATTATCAAGACAGCATAATAAGAAATTAAACTTTCAAATCAATAGTTAACTTGGTATATGTTTTGATCACGAGTAACGCCCCTTGATTGTTTACCCAATGCAATGATGCATGTGTTTGAGACACTAGATTTGAAAATCTGGTTCCTGGCTCCGGTTGAGCCGCTCCCCACCCCTCCCCGCCCTTTTCTACCAATTCAATTTCCTAACAAATAAAAAGTCTATAACCATCTATATTTTAAAGCCAATTTCGCAAGGAATTGGATCTATAAAACAGTATGAAAGACACCGAACCTTCAATTGGAGCGAGAAGTTCCTGCTGATAAAAGATTTAGAAAGAAAGAATTACAGTAGGTGAAGGAAATATGCTACAGAAACCTGTAATTTAAGTCTAAGAAATTTTCTGGTATGTCCTTCAATTTACACCAGGGGCTGTTTGAGAAATCCTTTCATCTTCCAGAAGTGCATAAGGATCGATGAATTGCGGTGATGAAACGGGAGTCTCACTTCCATCATGAATGAAAGATGGTCCAAAATACTGCCCAAGGAAAAATTATCAGTATGTAGCCTTTATAACAAACAAAGCCAAACAAAGAGCATCTGCAACCCTTCAAATGCAAATCAACAAAAAAGCAGCAAGTATTTAGCAAAGAGGATATTGGATAAAACAGAACTATAGCCAAACTCTTAATGGCAGACAGAAAATGAAGAACTAGGTGATGGTTCAAGGTAATAAAAACAGTACAAACACACCGATGAAATCTCATCCCAGTAACTTCTCAATGCAATAGTACATGTAGGTCAAACAAACATCAAAAGTAACGATAGGTACAAAATGAAAAGGACTAAAAGAGAATAAATGTCATTTTTTTCCCTTTTTAAGAAGGGAATTTTCCTTTAAGCTCACTGCAGCCACTGCAATAGTTCTAATAACAGCACAGCCCGTGATAACAAGGAGTTTTTTGTGTTTCAATTTCCTAAAGTCAAAATCCAAGAGTGAGAGAAAGGGAACTAACGAGGTAGAGAGCAGAAAAGAATGCTATAGTTGAAAGGATCAAAGGCCAAAAGCTGAGGAAGAAAGTTCCTCCAAGTTTTAGCAACAGTTTAGCCCGCGGTACTAGCCCCTGAACAATGAAAATATAAGTTCAGTTCTTGTCTCGTGTTCGCAAATACAGAAATTAAATGCACAAAAACATGACATTGCTTGAAGTAATGAGAGATTAGCCCAACCATACTGAAATAAATAAATAAACACATAACAAGTTTAAGGTTAGAAACAGGAACAAAAATAAATATAAAAATGCTCTTGATCCCGGAACAGTTAGTTATATATGAAGAAATTAAAATAAAATGAGAAACATTGGGTCAATAACAAAATTGCTCAACGAAACAGAAGACAAATAAATCAAGTTCAGTGCAGCGGAAAGTAAAAACAAAGGAGGACGTTGTTGTTGATTCTACAACAATCTCCAAAAGAAGATAGAGAAATTTTGTATCTTTTTCTAAAATGTTAAAGTAATAACAACACCAAAAATGTAAATGAACCCCGGAGATAAAGTTGTTTCTCATTTTCCTTTAAAATCCAATCAAGGAAACAAGTGTAGATCACACTCCAAATCTAGTGTGTTAAGATTATGAAGCTACCATTACAAGTCAGAATGTTCATAATTGTGCTAAAGTACAATTATCAATAACTAGCTGAAGCACTCAAGTTTCATTAGCAAGATGAAGCATATGTAACAAAATCTTTTAAGGAAGCTTGTTCATAAGGTCTGAAAGCAACAAAAAGCAAGACTGTTATCAATTAACACAAGGCACAGCATGCAAAATCATTATGTAAAATCTATCAACCTCAAGGCCTTCACTATTCAACTCCATGGAGCGCTCCCTTTGATTAGATAAGCTTTTCTCATATTCAGTTGAGACAACATTCCTTTTGGAGAAACTTCCTGCTTCCTCCCCCACTTTCATCTCCTCATCCAGTCCAAAATTGGTTTTTTTGGCATCCTCAAGCAATGAAGTGGGTGTCATCCCCCTCCTTTTCAATTCCTTCATAAACAGTGACTCAGGAGGCTCTTTACCTACTCAAAAAAGGAGATAAGACACCCAATTTATAAGCCCCAAAGAAATTAGCACCCACTTAACTAAATTTTCAAGCAAAAACTAACAAGCCGGATGAATAACATAATTTCTTAGCCCATTTTCTGATCCAAAAAATTAGCAAATTTGAAACTATAAATGTTTCATCTTTTCAATGTATTCTTCATTAATTTCTGAAAGCTTTTCAATTTCTTTTTGAAGGACTTAACACGAGTTTGTTTCAAATTTTTTGAAATGAAAGTAGGAAAAAAGATACAATTAAAATGAGTGAAAGCTTTAGAAATTGAAGAACATACCATTGCTTTTGTTGTCACCTCCTTGAGTAGAACAATAAATTCTAGATCTTTGGCTGTGCAAAGACTTGAAGCTTCTAAATTTATTAAAGTTGAAAATTTTCTTCCTGAAATCAGATTTTCCAGGAAAATTTGACTGGGAAATGGAAATGGAAGAGAAAACAGGGTTCAGAATCTGTAGAGAAGTCATTTTATTTTGCATTTATTGCTCTGCATCAAAATTTGAAATAATTAAAGAGAAAGAAAATTTTCAAATTTTCCAAGAAATCAGAATTTAAATGAGTTTTAACAGCCTTTCTGAGTTGAGTAAAACAACGGGAAAGGATTTTTTTTTTCTTTTTTTTTTTTGGTTTTTGTAAATTATGCTGTGGAGAGAAGAAAGTAGATGCACGTAACGTGAGCAAGGGAGGCTGTGGGGTGGTTGTTTTTGTTTGGTAGCGTAATCGAGGGGGCGTAAATTAGCGCGGGAGAACTTTCATCAACTAATGTGCGCGGAAGAGAGAGGTGTGCGGTTGTGTTTTGTTGGTATCGATTGTGGTTCCCAAATGATTGTAGAGAGCTCTCATGTATGACCCACACTTTTTTGACAATCTATACAAGCCTCTTACGTTTTATAATTATTTTAAGAAAAATATTTAAAATAATTTAAATTTTAAAATTTAACATTTATAATATTTTATATGCATTTGATTTTGATTTTTTTTATAAAAATATTGATTATTGTAATAATTCTTAAAAATTTATCTTAGACATTTAAACTCAATGTAATTAAAATATTATCATATATTATTTATTAATTTTAAATATATTTTAAAATAATATGTTGCAATCTCTAATTTCAAATATGAAATTCATTTAGATAAATTTTGTTATATTTTATTCTGATTGCATGAATTCGTCAATGTTACAAACAATAATCTTTATACATACTCAACATTTGAAATGTATTAATTATTTATTTAATCTACAGGCAAATAGATGCAAATATATCACTTATTTTACATTTTGTTAAAAATAAAAAATCGTTTTACATGTGATTTGATGGCTATGACGGCTTTGTTTAAAATAATTTTCCCTTTCATGTGGTTCATGCAAACGTATCGAATTGTGCATTTTATATTCTCTTGGTTTGACGACGTCGAAGATTCCAACGTTGGACAGGAACAAAATGTCTTACGCAAGATGGGGCAAATTTGGTTGGACTTTTCCGTGCACGCTAGTACTGCTGTAGCCGTTACAAGAATCCTACTTGCATCAATCAAACGCATTGGATCAGATCTACTTGCTTCTTCGTCTAAGCGAAGCAGTTGTGGCCTCACCTATTTAGATCATCCTCCTCAGCAGCTTGTGTCGTGCATGCTAGAAAATTGTTCGGGTGTTTCAAGACTCAGTCTTGCGTGTCATGATTTCATAGGTGAGTTATAGAATGAGAATTGGTTTTTGACTGTATATTAGAATTGATTTTGAGATATAAGTATTTTAGTCTCGATCAACTATCCATCCCTCAAGTCAGAAGCATTTTAAATTGAATCTAAATGTGATTACACAATAGAATAGCAGCTGAAAATGATCTGTCACGCATTTTCACAAGTATTAATGGTGAATTATTGTCATGCAACAAGCTTATGATCATAGGAAAATGATTTAACATGTGTGACTTGGTACTTCCTAATGGACAATAGTTGAGCAGCATGTCCAAGGCAAATGACTTCCTAAACAACTGTCTTCACTTGGACCGATTGGTATGCAGTGGAATTTATATGAGTTGGAGCTAAATCTGAGACCACCAAAACTGTATCTCCAGTTTTCAACATCCCCTTTGTTCTTATAAGGTCAATGGTTCTTGAGATGTTAGCCTCCATATCATCTGACAGGTCAACAAGGAGGGGAATAACTCCCCATTGAAGATTCAGAGCCATACGGGTGCCATTGTCAGTTGTGAACGCAAATATGGGCGGGTATGGACGGTTGCGAGACAGGAGTGATGCCATTTGTCCATGCTTTGTGTACACAAAGATGGCATCAACGCCAAGATTATTAGCTGCATAGAAAGTGCACGACTAAAATCAGACATAACATGAAAGAGCTGTCTTAGATTCTAATAAGCCAAATCATCCGTGTGAATAAGTGCCTCAACTGCTATCGTACTAACAATAGAGTAACTCAATTATCAATACTTTTCCCTTTTTTTTTTTTTTGGGGGGGGGGGGGGGGTGGGGTGATAGGGAATAACCTAGATTAAAACATATTTTTCACTACAGTTGATATAAATTGCTTAAGGCAATTGCAGTAACTAGTGGCTTGAGTCTTTCTTCAATTTGAGTTTTTCAGGGTACGAACCCTGCTCCAATCAAACCAAGTCCCTTAGAATGAAGAATCATATATACAAACAAAACCTATTTTATGAGAGCATAAAATGGTTCAAGTCAGGGTTGGTAGCCTTGATGTCATGTGATACTAACAAGACTAAATTTTAATTGTACAGGAAGGCTACTGAGGATAAATACCTATTTCAACAGCACAATTGCAGATCTGCTCAGCAATGCGATCAGGCAATGACACTCCAAGTTGGCGCTGGTGGAGAATACTTCGTCGATTTTCCTCCTGACTCCATAGTTCCATCCGACTACTAGCCATCTGCAAGACAGAAAGAGCCTTCTGCCCATATGGTCCAATAGCTGACTCACCTGATAACATTAAGGCATCCGCATACTGCCGAACTACTTCAGAAACATCTGCTACCTGGTTGCACCACAGAAGAATATATTAAAAAGAAATTCTACAAATGTTCCCTATATATGTAATTACGTAAATGTCAGTTTTCTAGATGTTTTTCTCATAACCAAATATCAACAATAAAATCAGTTAAGACTATGATACTACCTCAGCTCGTGTTGGGGTTGGATATTCAACCATTGACTCAAGAAGTTGAGAAGCTACAATAACTGGCTTGTTCAATTCTCTGCAAATATGAGTTATTTCCTCTTGGACTGTCGGAATCTGTTCGTAAGGGATTTCAACTCCAAGGTCACCTCGAGCCACCATGATTCCATCAGAAGCCTTTACAATCTCTTCCAATTTCTGGAGTGATTCCAAGCTCTCAACCTTTGCCAACACCCTAGTGGATCTGCACATGCCAAAAATTCGTGATTTTCATAAACTTTGAGAACATATAGAAGAAAAGCCTTTTTACTTTAGTATGAAAGATAAATTTATAGCTTTTCTTTCTGGGAAAATTTCAAATAAAAAACAGAATATTAAATGTTGGTGTTTAACTGCAGAAAGATGAAGAACATTATAGTCACAGGGTTCTTATGAGAAAAATGAGAGGAAAAATTGTACACATTATTACATACAAACACACATGCGCAAACACACAAGAAAAAAAAGGGCAGAGACAGTAAATATTTAGACCACCATATGACCATTGAAATTCAAGCTTTTACTCACATGGGAAAGCTTGAATTTTCTTTTTTTTTTTTTTTTTAAAGGTTGTAGCATATATGACAGTCTATTTGTTCTCCATAGCTAGGCCAGATATTTGTTCAGGGTGATTTAATCAAATTCCACCCCAAAAGAATAAAGCTTCTTTTTCAATTATGTTTCATACATCATTCAAGTTTTACTTATTGATTGAATTGCAGATTAGAGAAGGCTTATATTTATATTTAATTTAAGAGTGACTCAAAAACCAGAAGAGTTCTTGGTAGGAACTCTCTAATAGTAAAACGGCATCCTATCCTGACAATCTTGCACATGTAGGGCTTAACAGTTCAATACTCTTTCAGAGATACCACAAATAATCTGTTTTTCGGGATGACACTAAGGAATAATAAATAGAATCTGGCCCCAAATGAATAGAAATTATACAGAAAGAAATCAAAAGTTGTGAATAAGTGAGATTGTTGAGCCAGTATAACACTTCTGTTGTGTTTGGTAAGCTAGTATAATTGATAAATGTTTAGCTTGGTGATGATATTTACCTGGATGACCTCATGTAGAGATAGTTCTTTAATTGCCCAACAGAATCAGCATCATTGACAAAAGAGAGCGCTATGAAGTCAACACCTTCAGTAACTCCAAACTCAATGTCGGCCCAATCCTGTAGATTTGATGATAAATGTTTATGAGCATTAGAAGGAAGCAGGACTAAAATTATCCTCTAATATAGCATTAGCTGGTAAAGTCCAATATTTGAAAATGCTGATTTGATATCCATGAACTCAGATTGGCTAAATTAAAATCAAGGATTATGTCTAAACTAATTCAATGAGTCAAAAGTGATGACTATCTGCTATGGCATCTAAGAATAATTCCAACTCAAACCCACAATCATAATGAATTGAACCTTTTTTGAGAGCGTGGGAAGCTCGGAATTCCTTGCTACAAGCTTTCCATCTCTCCAGAAGCTAAATTTGGCACGAGGCAGAAATAGACCAGAGTCTATACACTGACAATGCAAATCATTCCCAACTTTCTCAATTACTTCAAAGCTAGCCATTCCACCATCAATGACAAGTACATCACCTACTTCAATACCTGTCATCCATAGTCCATACAACATATTGAGATACAATTAACCTTAAATAAAAATTTCACCATTAGTATTTGGTTGAATTGATTCTTGGCACAAATAGATAATAGATATAGCTTTACTACCTTCAGAAAAACCTTCATAGCTCGCTTGAACTGTGAATGGACGGGAACCCTCAAACTTTTGAGCTGTAAATAACCAGATGGAACCTTCCTGGTATCCCAACAAGGAAGCAAAAAATACAACCCATCAAAATTGTTTCTCTCTTCTCACAAATGGGCATTTGTACTAGAAAATGACACTAAATATTCATGTTTTCCACTTTTAGAACAACTCTATTAATGTAAATTACAATATATTCATAAAGTTCTAGAAAATAAAAGAAGGGGAAAAAGGAATACCTCTACTTTGACAGTAGAGGGAGCACCATGATCAAGCACATGAATCTGGCTACCTTCAGTATCAATCATAACTGAAACACAGAAACCCTTTTCCTCATTCAACCTCTTGATCTTCTTAATCACATCACGGTGCCAATCCCGTGTGTTATGACACATATTAAGCCTAGCCACATTCATTCCTCCCAATGCCAACTTCTCTAAATCCTCCAGCGAACAACAAGCCGGCCCTATGGTGCAAACAAGCTTTGTTTTCCTCATCCCCAAGAAACCCTTTTCTCTCAACTCCCCCTCGGACACTACATCAAAAATCAATTCTCCTTTTGCTTTCTTTACTTCCTCTAAACCACCAATTTGCACTGATGCTTTGACTTCAACCCTGACCATGCCCTTCACTTTACCTCCATTGCCAATAGCCCCGCAAGGTACAACCTTGGCTCCAAAAGCTTCATTTTTATAACCAAATTTTGTGGCTCTTTCAGTTATAAGACTACGAGCAAGTATTGAATCGCTGGCAACCGCCATGGCTGGAAATAACCAAAACCAAGATCAAGATCACAGTCACTTTAAACCATACTAGAGGGATCTGCAAACTGAAGCTGGATCAATGTAGCATCAAAAAGTGGTTAATTGGATTCCGAGTAACAAAGACGTGGAAATCATCGATGGGTTGTTGGGTTTTTTCATTGAAATCACAGACGAAATTTGTTTCTTTATTGTGACAAATGAACGGAGTTTCCAAAGGCGAAAGTATAAAACAGTAATGAATACCCTTTTCACCAAAAAAATAAAACGTTAAAGGGAATATTTAATGAAAGTATAAGATACGGACAAAAGAAAAAACAGTGAACTTCGACGGCTTCATTGTTGCCTGTTGGCGTGGGGACTAGGAAGCGAGTAATGCAATTATTTATTTTGAAAAACGACGAGAAAGGAAAAATGGGCTTCCAGCGTTTAACAGGTGTCCAAAACCTCAACGGTCAAATACCCTTTTAAAGGGAACAAGTCACTTTCCTGCTGGGCAAGAACAAGAGTAAACTCGTGAAGTGGGTTGGGTTCTGTAAAGACTGAAGATGTTGAAGTTGAAGCATTGGCCTTCGGCCCTTAGGGATTGGTCATGTCCGTTCACATTTGTACGGACAACTTGACAGTGGATGCCAGGTGGTCCCAACGGGAGTTGGGAGGCCCCGGCAATCACTTCTTGCTGCTCCTGGCTTGATATTTGCCATAGATGTTGGCTTGGGTTTGAATTTTGCCTCTAGTGTTTTTAAATATTTCAACGTTTTATGTGGTATTTTGTTTATAAATATAAAAGTCAAAATCTTTTAAAAAAAATAACTTTACGTAGATAGTTTATATTTTTTTATATATGAATAAATTTAAAAAGTTGATTTATTTTAATAAATGTATTTTATTTATTTAAAATCATTTTATTATTTTAAAATAATTAATTAAACTAAATTAATTATATTTATATCCTTTTTAAATATATAATATTCTTACCTTATATGAATAAGTTATAATTAAATTGATCAATAATATAATATAATAAATTAATTAATTAATTATATATTTTTATATTTTAATTAGTACATTCTAATATTCTTACTTAATATACATTGTTAAAGAATTTTATCAAATTATTAAATGATATTTTTTTTATTATATCTCATAAATTATTTCTATTACTTTTATTTTTACTTTTTATTTAATTTATTATAATAAATATTAAATACTTTGAACACTTTACTAATATGAATAGAAGTGTTATAGGCATCGAGATGTGTTGGTAATTGATTAAGAGTGTTAATTTTTGGTAAAGATACTTTGGGTTCTAGATTATTTTTTGTTAGTCAAAAGCAACTCTCCAAATACCTCCAAATACATTGGTTTATTTGTCATTTGTAAATCATCACTATCTATGTAATTTTTTATTTTCATTCTTTCTAAATTTTTTCTATTGACATCTATCCATCCATTAGATAATGCTTCTACTACTGAAATATTTCCTATGTACATAGATAGGGGTATATACGTATAAGACCCTCTTTTTTATGACCACATACAATTCTTTTTTTTTCTTCATATTTATTAATTGAAATAGCACTAGATTTTATATATTCATATATAATATATATACATATACATATATATATATATGTATAGTATGTATGTATGTATGTATGTATGTATATTTTTTTCTTCATTTGTATCAATTGAAATAATGGTGGATTCTGTATATTTATATAAGATGTATTTACATGCATATTATAATCGTAGCCATTTATATATATGTGTGCATATATATTTATTTTTATTTAGATTTTCATTTCTTTTATATTTTTAATTGATTTTTTCTTATTATAGGGTTTGTCCATTGAAATATATGATATTGACTACAAGAGTAAAAATGAAAAATTAAATTAAGAAAGATGATGATCAGAAGATCTCCAACAATAATATATCCAATATGTTTAAGAAAATTGAAAAAAAAATCTCAAATCATTGTTTTGAAAGAGAAAATATAATATTGTTGGGTATTTCAATCTTTTTTGAAAAAAAAAAAAAAGCTTCCAAAATTTTGCTTAAAGAGATTTTAAAAAATACGTGAAAATTTTTTTATGAATCCAATAAAAATCAACAATAATAATCTTGTAAATGAAGATTCAAAAGAGGATCAGACCATATAATCAAGTTTAATATAATTTAAATTATTTATTTGATCTTGAAATGTACTTATTTATATTTTAATAAATATGCTTTTATGGAAAATTGGATATATTTGTCTTCTATTATATTGCTAATTATGATATAACCTTTTACATTTTTCAAACGAGTAATTTATGGTGTCCCAATATTGATTAATTCATGTAGTACATATGTCGTGGACTAAATGGGGCAAAATGGACATTAGGATGAGAAAAAAAATGAAAAAACTAAAAATTGCTTCCAAATCATAGATTTGGATTGGTTGTTTTATTTGGTTCAGTTTAAGTTTGAATATTAAATGTGTATATAATATATATATATATATATACACGTGTATACATATATATTAAATTTGGATCGAATTGTGAATAAAAAATAAAAAATCAAAAAAATCAAATTGAATTAAATTATATATTTTTATTAACTTTTATTTATATATATTTTAAATTTTTATAAAATAAGAATAATTATTTTATACCAAATCTATTTAAAATATATTAAAAATTATATTAAAATAATATATAAAAAATTTAAAATTTAAAAACTAATAAACCGAATCAAACCAATAGATATCGTTTGGATCGAATAATATATAAGTTAAGTTCAGATTTAGATTGAATTTTAGATATTCATAATTTTATACATTATCCAAAAAATCAAATTAAAATCTGATCAAATCTAAATCATCACTACTTCTCGTAGACATTGTACAAACCTTGTCTCAGCTAAATTACTCTACTAGGAAACTTTAATATACCAAGTATTATATAAGATTAAAGACTATAATAACAATATATTCAAACTTTATTTATATAAATTTCATGTAAACTTCCATACACATATGCCATTGGCTTGTTCTTGATGCTACCTTTCTCCCTTTATAACTTCTTTTCACTCCTTAGTTCTAACTAGAGTTGACAATTTAATCCATCATCGACAGATTTCGACCCGACCCGACCCTACAGAGTCGATTTTTTTTTTTTTAAATTTGAGTTTCAGATTGGGTACGATTTATATAGTATCGGGTAGGGATCGGGCTCAAGTATGAAAAAGCAAAAAAAATTTAGATAGAGTCAAGTTTGGGTTTGATAACACATAAAGTTGAGTCGGATTCAGGGCGAGCAAAATCCGATCCGATGCCAACTCTAGTTCTAACTCTGTCTATCTCAAAATATTCAAAAAGATTTGAATAGTAAATTCTCATTTATATGTATTTCTCATGGCTTTCTTTTGGTGCCATTTTTTTTCTTTAATTTAATTTTGCATTATGTTAACTCCAATTTTGTTTAAGAATATAAAAAAAAATAATTTTTATTGACTTGTGCCAGCATTGTTAAATTATCAAATTATTTTCTTGAATCAAGTCGAACTTAAAAATATACATATATATATATATATTATATTGACATTTTATATAAATGTATAAAATAAAAGTTTTTGACAAAAAATAATATTCTTACATGAAACGCTTGGAATATTTAAATTGATGTCATATATCTAAAAAAAATTTAATTTTGTATCGGGATACCAAATTAATTATTAATAATTTATTATCATTATTACATTAATTTTAAAAGCTTCTTTCCATTTCACAAATAAATTAAATGTCATTGTTATTTCCTTAAATTATTTCCACTTTAATTTACAAAATGTCAAAATTTTCTTAAAATGTAATGCCCATTAATTCAAAATTTTAACTTTTTGGTTAATGCAATAAAAAAATATCTCATTTCAAAAAGAAAAAAAAAGGAAAGAATATCTCCATTATAATTGTCTTCCATTAATCACTCTAATTTTTATTATTAGTCAACCTTTCATTTTCTATTTTAAAATCGTTTTTTCCTTTTGATTGAAAATTTATATAAATTAATGATCATTTAATTTTTCGTTTTGGTAAAATTTTTTATTATTTAAATTGACGTTATTCATTTATATTATTTTTGTATATAATTATATAAAAAAATACATATATCGTGGAACCACAAACTAATTTTTTTAATTAAAGGAGATATTGAAATTTATCATTATATTTTAATTTGATTAAAATTTATTATTTTATTTTATTTTTAATATTCTGACTATACCTAATGAAAATAAAAATTTTATTAAATATTTTGTTACTATATTTAAAATTAATATTGAATAAAATAAAAAACTATAATATAGATATTCAAAATGTAAAGATGTATTATACATGATGTATCACATTAAAAAAATTATTACTTTTATGAAATTTATACTAAAATAAATATTTTTTATATATTAAATTCAAATAAATTTTTATCTATTTTTTATTTTTTACTATGCTTCTTTCTACTTGGTAAATTATAGAATTAGTTTTTACATTAAAAATAATAATCATTGTTAGTGCTTTGCGTGTAACAATTTTGTTGATAGTTTGTTTTTAATTTTTTTTTACAATCACTTAATAAGTTTTAGTACAACTAGAAGTTAAGCAACAACCAACATGATTTGATATTAAGTTTTTTTTTTTTAAATGAGGATTTGATTTTTGACCAAATAAAAACAAATTTGGATGGACAAGTGAAAGTTTTTTTTACTTAATGGATTGAGTGATCGGTAGTTAAAATCAAAACAATTTGAAGTATTCATGATGAAATAGGGTTTTTAATTTTGGGTGATCACATAAAATTGCTAACTTTTAAAATTAAGGGTCAATTGGGTTATGTCAAATTTGAGTAAAATACTATTTAACAATTGATTTATTTATATAAATTTTTTAATCTTAAATTATCAAATGAATTAATAAGAAAGTTTACTCACGTATAGTTGATTGAAAATTTATGTTAATAAATTAGATAGTAATTTTATTCTTTAAAAATTTAATATTGTTGTAGTAATATTTTTGTTTTATAATTTATAAATAAGTATTATAAATTATAAATTTTATTAGAAAATATAAAAACTATTAGAGAATTTATTATGAAAATTAAACTAATAAATTTATATAATTACAGGGCTTATCATTCATAGACAAGAAAAAAGGTTAGACTCATTTTTTTTTTAAATGATGATAATTTTGAAAGCAGTATACCGATCAAAACCCACAAGCTTGAGTACCAAAGTCCTAGTTAATCTCTCATGGTGAAGATCAGCACTCATTTTATAGCATGTGATCTCGAGTTACGTCGACCTATATGGAAACATCTAGTTAATCAACAACATGAAATTCGACAAGCTTAAGGGTAATAACGATTCGATTCGGATTAGATTTGGTTTGATTTTTTTGGATATTGCATAATATTATAAAATTTTAAAATTTGATCCGAATCCAAATCAAACTGAATTTTATTAATTCGATTTGGTTTATCGATTTTTAATTTTAATTTTTTAAATTTTTTATATATTATTTTAATATAAAATTTTAATATATTTAAGTAGATTTTGATATAAAATTATTATTTTTATTTTATAAAAAATTTAAAAATATATAAAAACTAAAAAAATATATAATTCAATTCGATTCAAATTTTTTTTTTTTGGTTTTTCACATCCTAATCCGAATCCAATTTGAACCTAATATATATAATTAATATTCGAACTTGATCCGAATCGAATAGAAAAAAATCAATCCGAATCGAACCGAATATTATGGTTTCAAATCAATTTTTGAATTTCTCTATTTTTTTCTCACCCTTAGACTAGCTTACTTGAAAATTGGTCCATATCAAATTCATCTCTCCAATTATCCATATAACTTAGAAAAACATTTTAAACATTTTCAATATTCTTGGTTTGTTCAATTTTCTTTTTGGCTTGAGTATTCTCCAATAAAAGATTTTGCATATTATTTATCATATTACTTTTTTAACATGAAATCCAATGGGCGATCTGATTACGATGTATTCACTGTTAAATGATTTACATGTTAGAAAAAAGTTAATGCTAAGAAAAATTGTGCTTTTTTTAATTATATTAGAGATGGTCCATGTTTATCACATAATAATGCAATGAGATTTTTATGTGGATTTTGATGAAACAATTTAGGCAAATTAGTAAAGTAATGCATGTATTAAGTTCACAATAAATTTTGGATAACAAGCTATGAGTCAAGACTTCTATGGATGCTGTCTGATGGCTTGCATTTCAAGCTTGTACTTTTAGATGTCATGATAAAACACTTGATTCAAAAATTTGTAGAAATTGTTTTGAGTTGGTTGAACTTTTCACATTTTATAATGATCATTTTAAGAAAATTGTGTTGGCTCTTAAATCGGCCAAGTATATTTCTCATTAATTCAAAAAGAAGTTTTGAATGTTCGTGCTAATAAAGTACAAAATAAGATTCGTGAAGTTATTGGAGATTTGAAAATTTTCATTATTATTAATGAGGCTAGTGATGAATTCAAAAATGAACAAATGGCTTTTGTTTTAA
The DNA here is from genome assembly GCF_047325235.1 of Durio zibethinus. Taxonomy (NCBI): domain Eukaryota; kingdom Viridiplantae; phylum Streptophyta; class Magnoliopsida; order Malvales; family Malvaceae; genus Durio; species Durio zibethinus. The sequence goes on from NC_143163.1 coordinate 5,293,122, forward strand.
GATTTGTTGACAAAAATGGCTTTATTAGGGCGCGTTTCTTTGATCTTGCTCATGTTAAAGATAGATTTGCATTAACTCTTAAGAATGAAATATGTGTTATTCTTTTTCGTCATAGTCTTGATGTTCAAAACATTAATGGTTAAAGAGACAATAGGGCTAGTAATATACATCGGGAATTGAAAAGATTGAAAGCATTATTCCTTAATAATTATCTTTTTGTTTATTATGTGCATTGCTTAACTCATTGGCTACAATGGGTTTTATTGCTGCATTTAGAGAGGTACATTTTATTCATGAGTTTTTCAATAATTTTGTGGACACTAGTTTTCATTTGGGGCATGCGACCAATTGTTTGATTGTGAATTTTATTGGAATCTTTAAGCCCCGGGTGAATTTATTTCAGTTCATGACACAAAGTGTGGTTTTTTTAGTTTGGGCTTTAGGCCTAATAATTATTATTGGGCCTTTTGGCTTGGTAAACATTTTGTTATCTCTTTTATTTATTTTTTATTTTGTTTAATTTTCTAATAAATAAAAATAAAAAATTGTTTCAATAATAAAAAATGAAAAAAAAAAGATTAAATCAACTGGGATTCTCATGTACGTGATTTCAAATCAAAATTTTTGAAATCCTGTATGCGTGAATTGGGCAAACAAGGTTTGATTTTTTTATTTGCACAAAAAATAGAAAACCTGAATCAAAATTGAAATGCCATAATAAAATCCCAAGATTCAAGCCTTAATTTAATCAGTAAATCCCTAAAGTTTTGTTAAAAATGCCTTATAAATCAAGCATAAATTCACAACAAAAAAATAGGGGAGGAGCTAAAAAATTCATTCACAAATATAATTTATGTTATTTTTGTTTTCTAGAATTTCTTGTAGATTTTGGGATTGTGAGGATTAAGTTAGGTTAGAAAAGTTTTTTGAAAGCTTTAAGAGGAAAATGAGAGTTAGTTTAGCATCTTTGGGCTATTTTTGGAGTTTCCAGATCTTGTTAAAGTTTTCAGTGAAGTTTTTTAGATCTCGACGGCTTTTTGGTGAAGTTACCCAGTTTTTGGTGCACTTATTTAGAAACCGATGAAAATCCATTTGGTGTTCACAAGGTAAGGAGAGACAAAAGGTAAAGGTTTTAGAGAGAGATTGGTTATAGCGTTCTAAGAGAAAAAAAAGACATTTTTGGGTTTTAATTTTCATATAAAATGACATTATTTTATTTTAAGTAAAAAATAAGATTTGCGTGTTTTGCCACAACCCGACTTGAATCGTTCCGCCTGACCTATCGATTCATACTTCAGCTAAGCAGAGGGGGTTGTTGAGCTGAGTCCTTGAATTGTACCATAATTGTCTTCTTTCTATGCTTGAAGCCGAGCTATATGTGCCAACCACCATTTGAACTGAGTTTAAGTACTCTTATTTTATTTTATTATTATTTTTATTTATCTATTCATCCTTTATTTTAAATATATATTTTTAAAAATATAATATTTAAATAAAGCCTTACTAATGGATTGTAAGGTAATTTTTAAATAAAGTTTTACCAACATATTGGAAAATTTTATAATTTTGTGTTTTAAAAAAAAATATTTAAATAAAAGTCTTACTAACAAATTAAAGGGTCAATATTTTTCAAAAATAAGGCTTTACCAACATATTGGATAACCTTATAATTTTAAAAAAATCAAGTTTTTTAAAAAATAATAATAAATAATAAAATAAGATTTTTTATTTTATTTTCGCATAAAATCCTACCAACAGAATGGAAGATAATTTTTAATAAAAAATCTTATCAACAGATTGGAGGATATTTTTTACTATAAACCCTGTTTATATATATTTATTTCTAGAAGTAAAATTAAATAAATCTAATAACAGAGCCTCTTCAAAATATGACAAATAGTCTCCTTAAATACTTATAAGGTGAGCAAATATTCTTAAATTATTATCAATATATTTGAGTAATTTAAGAAAAAAATTTTATATTAAAATATTTGATAAATTTTGGACATGTTTGAAGGCTTGGATAACTTGAAATCACACTAGTATCATCTTTTAGATTGATGTTATGAGGGCGCTATAACCTTTCTAACGCAGAACTGTACTCCCAGACCTAAATTTTGGTTTCGTGGACTAGAATCCATTATTTAGAGATACTTAAGTTAATCTTGAGACTTTTCTTTAAATGTGATAGATTATATCAAGTGGCTAATCACACCATAACAAAAAAAATTGGTAGCGAGTCTATGGCTAGCGGTAGGTTCATGGATCTATACGTTATGATAAATTTGACATTTATTGTCAATTTTGCTAATGCCTCGTGCAAACATCATAGGAATTACAAGTTGTTCAAACAGTTGAAATTGCATGTATGGTAACTATTAATGAGCTTGAGACCAGAAAAGGTGTCAATCTGATAGGCACATTAAAACGAGCTAGAAATACTTATTGGGATTTTCACTTTTACTTTATATGTGGTCTTATAACAATGTTTGATGCAACATGTTTAGTGCTTGATAATATTAAAAGAAAAAGATCCATTTATTCTCAACGAATGGATGCTAGTGTTGTATCAAAATTGATTCAATCATTTAAATTTATTTTTATGTTGCATTTGATAAAAGAGAACATAAGCATTAATGATGTACTATGCCAAGCTTTGCAGAAAAAGCTCAATACATTGTGAATGCTATGCATTTGGTTTTAAGTGCAAATATATTGATTCAGAAATTGAGAGAAGATGGTTGGAATAATTTGCTTGATAATGTGGTATTATTTTTGGACAAGCATGGTTTGAGTATTATGAGTTGAATGCTCAATATTTTTTAAAGTCAAAGTCAACACCAACAAAGAAAAATCACTATGGAGTATCATTATCATTTCGACATATTCAATGAAGTAATTGATTTTTAATTACAAAAGCTAAATAGAGTTGGCATCGGAGGGGCGGGTCGAATTTTCACTTTTCCCGCATTTGACCCGATGCTTTAATTCTTATATCTGATACCTGACCCGCCCCCACTTAGAGGTTCTTGTTAAAAAACCTGACCCCAACCTACTAGGAATACTATTTACCTGAATACAACCTAATCTGATTCGATCTGAATTCACCTATTACCTATTTAAATTTACTGAAAACTTAATAAATCATAGTCTAAATATATTACAAGTATTAACAAATTTAACATAATCACTCACAAATTCAAACTTAGTACATACAACTTTTTTTATCTAAAAAAATCTCACAAATTTTCACCATAAATAATAGAATTATAACATACATAAAAAATAGTAAATTAAAACTTACAAATTCTCACCATAGATGATGAAATTATGAAATATATAAAACTTAGTAAACTAAAATTCAAATATGAAACAAGCATAAGTTAATAACTAAAATTTGAATATAGTACATGTACAAGATAAATATCAAAAGCTTAAACCACCATAATAAAAAGGTAAATTGTTTGAACATCCTTTCATCCAACATGATAAAAATCTTTCAAGACCACAACAAATCATTTCATCATCACTAAGCTAAAGCTTCATATCCTCATTCTCCTCTAACCACACTGTTCTATAAAATAAAACAATAAGATGAATAAATAAATCTCATAAAATAATATATTTTAAAACAATAATATAAAAAATGAATTAGTTAAAAAAGATAATATTATTTACCAAACTAGTTATCTTTTCCTCAATTTCACTCTCATCAACATCTTCGTAAAAAGACTTTTCTTCTAATGAAATTGATCCTACAAGTGAAATAATAAAATAATAACAAATAATATGTAGCAACAAAATATAATAACTAACAATATGCTAAAATAAAAAATAAAATTACATAATATGCATTATTGTACCTTCTTTTTCTTCAGCATATAACCAATTTTGACAATATGTTAAAGCTTCTATAGTCTATTACATTGTGCACTCACCAACCTCCCTTCAGCACTAAAAGTAGACTCTGAAGCAACAGTAGAAATTGATATGGTATAAATATCTCTAACAATAAGTTGTAATGTCAAAAATTGAGGTCTAGTTAGTTTCCATCAATTTAATATATCAAAATCTCTTTTTTTTGTATGACTTCTCCATTCAAGTAATGATCTAATTCTGATTTTATTTTTGATTTCTTTTTTTTTTCCTTGAAACAAAATCACCATAGTCTCCCAAATTTCTTAATTCAGTAACACCAACACCATCTAAGGATGAAAACCTTGAAATAGAAGGTCATTCTTCCTTTTTCAAAGCTAATTTCTCTTCATACTTCTTAAGCAAATCCTAACATATTTGCATAATTCTTTCAATTTCAAATTCAGTATTTTCTTTATAAATCTTTTCAAAGTAATACGCTAACAACTTTGTTTTGTACCTTGGATCTAAAATTGTGGCAACACCCATTATATCATGCACATCATTCCAATATTTTTCAAATTTACCTAACATGCTCACAGCCATACATGAAATAATTCTATTGGTAAGCATAATCCATTCATTCAATGCCAATATGATTTTGTAAATATTAGAAAAATAAAGATTCTCAGTAGCATATTTTGTGTCAGAAAACCTTTCAGTGATATCATAAAATAATTTCAACTTCTCACAAATCTCGGTTGCAATGATCCAATCATTTTCAATTGACAAATATTTGTACAAAAGGATCGCCATGTAATTGCACACAATGAGAAAAAACATCTTTATAAAACAAAGCTGTTCGAAGCATCAAGTAAGTAGAGTTTTATCACGTTTTGACATCAACACACAACTTTTTTAAAGTTGGAATGCGTAATTGACGTGTTGCCTCTTCAAATTTTTTCTACCTCTTTGGTGTAGCACTCCAAAAAAGGATACTATTATGAATTCTTTCAATTCCATCCCCAATCATACTTAATCCATTTTTCACAATTAAATGCAAGATGTGTGCACAACAACGCATATGAAAAAAAGCTCCATTAAGCAAAAGTGCATCACAACCAATTCTATCAATTAACAACTCAATAACACTATAATTCATACTACAATTATCCACTCTAATAGATGAAAATTTTCTATCAATATTTCAATCTAAGAAATTGTAACGCCTTCAATCCCACATCGAAATGATGTGTGGATAAGGAATGATATATATATATATATAGACTTAATCACAAACTTGTGATATACCTTTTGTGGGATAAAATCGTGAGATTTTTGGGTTAAAACGGATAACACCTCATATGTTGGGTGTGACTCTCCATAAATGGTATCAGAGCGATCACCAATCAACAGTCGTGAGAGTCATTAAGTGCTATACGGTGGGGTCGTGGGAGTCACTAAGTGCTACACGGTGGTCTGGTGTGATCTTGACCATGTGGATGGACTCGGCTTAACAAGACGTCAAGCATTAAATGTGACGAGATTGTAATGCCCCCAATCCCACATCGAAAAGATGTGTGGATAAGGAATAATATATATGTAGAGACTTGATCCCAAACTTGTGAGGTGTCTTTTGTGGGACAAAACCGTGAGACTTTCGAGTCAAAACGGATAATACTTTACAGGTTGTGTGCGAATCTCCATAAATATATCATTCATTATCCACACATCATTCTGATGTGAGATTAGGAGCGTTACAATTTGTGGAGAGCCACACCTAACCTACAAGGTATTATCTATTTTGACATGAATATCTCACGACTTTATCCTATAAAAGGTACCTTACAAGTTTGAGATTAAGTTTCTACATATAAATCATTATTTATTCACACATTCTTTTAATGTAGGATTGTGAGCGTTACAATCTCCCCACCTTTAATGCTTGATGTCTTTATCAAGTCGAGTCCATCCATAAGACCAAGATCACACCAAACCATCGTGTAGCACTTAATGACTCTCACGATCGTCAACTGGTGATCGCTCTGATACCATTTATGAAGAGCCGCTCTCAACCTGCGAGGTATTGTTCACTTTGATCCAAAGATCTCATGATTTTATCTTACAAAAAGTCTCTCACAAGTTTGAGATTAAGTCTCTACATATAAATCATTTTTTATCCACACATTTTTTCAATGTGGGATTGGGGGCATTATAGAAACATTTCATCAAACTTGAAGCAATGATCTCTTTCGTATATGGAGTTAGCACATATTAAAACCTAATTAAACAATCAATTATTTACACTAATTTAATATTAATTCAATAATAATAATTACTTAATAAAAAATGAACGCTATTAAAATAAGATAATTTAATAAAATATACTTGATGATGCTTTTTTGTAAGTTTCATTAATTATCGATGTAATGAGCAGTGATAGCATGTATCCTCTTTTTTGGTGATCAGCAGTCCACATATCAATTGTGATAGCAATTCTTCGTTCATTAGCTTCCAACTTGGATATTATTTTTACCTTTTTCTCTTTGAAAATCTTCAAAATATCACTTTTTATAATATTTCGAAAAGGTATAGCAAACAAAGGTTGGAAACTGTAAGAATACTTTCTGAATTATATATGATCAACCATAGATAAGGGATATTCGTGCATGATTATCATGTTGGCAAGCTCCCCCCTTATGACATTTTGATCAAAGAAAAAATTTTTTAGTGTTACTTTTTCATCTGTCTTTCTTTGATTTGCTACTAGCACTTGTTGATGAATATCCATTTGAAATCGCTTGCTGTACCTCTCTAAATGCTCACGCAAATGATTGGTTCTATTCTTAGAAGCACCACTAAGTTTTTTCTTACAATAATTGCATATTGCCTTCCATTCATTATTGATCTTCTCTTTTTTAAAATGTTTCTATACTTCTGATTTTAGCTTACTTAAGTTATACCCACTATCATCAACTTTAGCACCTTTGTTAGTCACACTTAATGATAGAGTTGCGTTTTCATTAGATGTTAGAATGAGAGTTTGCTGAATTGGTGATTGATGTGAGGTAGAAGTAGGAGGTGTTGAGGAACATGAATTATCTCCCAAATTAGACATTTTAACTTCATTTATAAAAAAGAAAAATTAGATTTATTATTCTTGATATTAACAAATAAAACAACTGAATAAATTAACTATATAAAACCAAAATAAAAAGGTTTGTTAACAAATAATTCTATTGAAACAATTGAAAAACAAACTTAGAATCTAAGTATAAAGAAAATTAGAAAAGTTCATTCCATAAAAAAAAGTAAGAGATTATCCTACCATGTACAACTTAGCATGCACCTTTAGCCAAATAAGGACGTTAATTAACATATAAAACAAGTTAAAATGTCTTCATTTGTCTTATCAAACTTAAAAAGCCAAGAAACTATGTAAAGCTATAAGTAAATTTATACCATGGGAACGACTAGTTTATGCAGAAAAATATATGTGAAAGCAAAATGAATATACTTTTCCTTTCACCCAAGAAATGCATATATACAAGTAATTGCAAGTGGTTAGTTAATAAGGAATTGCTCATTGCAAAGAAATTTGTTTTAACTCGATGTCGCACTAAACTGAATTCATGAAGTCATTTGATTTCAAAATGCTGATGAATTGATAGCCCAGTAAGAGGTAAATCTTACGCAAAGAATTAGTGATATACAAAATCCAACAAATGAAGCCTAGAGTTGATTATAAGAAATGTGAAGATATACATAAGTGCCCAAGGCAGTGCCACTGCAAAACTGCTTGTCTTCCAAAATGTATTTGATAGAATTAAGGATTTAACTCATTTTGGATGATGTTGAGCAAAAAAGTTATGTTAAAAAGCCTCCAAGAGTTATACCATATAAATGTATCTGTAAAAGACATGTTACTCAACCTACTAAGCATATGTTATAAATCAACATGAACTATTACTACCACAAACTTGACTAAAAATATAGTTCCAACAGTAGAACAAAAAAATTAGGATAAGATTGCCATTTTAGAATAGTGCAAAGAGCAAAATATACTTTCACTTTATGTAGACAACATATAATAAGAATGATTATTTTGAAATATGCACTGAAAACTACAAATAGATGCTGTAGTAGGAAAAGAATGAAGGATAGGCCACAAATATCTTAAACTCTCACATGAGAACATTGACGGCATCCAAGAGCTTTTCAAAACTTTGAATCCATTCCCGATGATTCTAAACACGAGGAATATCAATAGATATTGCAGATTAAATTGAACTTAATTCATTAATTTAATGAACAAAAATTTACTACAAAGAAACGCATTTATAAAGTACTTCATCCAAGAACTTAATTAGAGGAATAAGATTAGGTTTTTTTTCCTGTTCTTGTTCATCTAATTATTGTTTATACAAAAAATGTATGAAAATTAACAAAAAAATGAAGCACCAACCCTTATTGCAAATTGCCATGCCACGTGGCATGAACTACGTCATGCTTTTTATTTTCTGTTGATATATAATTTAATTAATAGAGCTCTATCATGCTTTTTATTTTTTGCTGTAAATGGAATTACAAACTTCCATATCTACTTTTCTTTATATTAATTATCTTGGCTATTTTATTATTTATTTTTAAATATTTAAATTAGAGATAAGGGAGTACAACAACATGCCTCTTTTTTAAAGGTAAAGCTTTACCTACGTGCTTGACTATTGGTTTGCTTGGTAATTTTTCAGTCAGCTCACTAATGTTGGATCAGCTAGCATTCTTTTAACTTAATAGCATGTGTGCTATTAATAACTGAAACTACCCTAGCTCAAAATATTTTGTATCGAATCTTTCAGAGGATGTCTTGAAGCCATGGGCTTAACAAGACAGGCCACAGCTCCAGGAGTTTAAAACCATTGCAGCACATGACGAGTTTTGACTATGCAGAGGCTATATATAATGCAGTACATTTAAAGGTACGGGAATAAGAGCAGCCTTTGTCTTCGTTATTGGGTTTTGGATGTTGGATCTTACTAATAATATGGTACAGGTATGCCTTCCATGGCAATTATTTCTTAGCTTTTTATTTTCCTTTGTGTATGCTTATGAGCCCTTAATTTAAGCATGAAGCTTATGACTACAATTAAAATAGATAACAACATTTATATTTTTAATAATCTAAATTACCAATAGCAAGAACCAAAAGCAGGTGGATAATGATATTCAAATGCCAAGGTACATGTTCACATGTCGATTGAACAGATAAAAAACAACATAAAACCAATCTAAACGATCCCAAGAACATATAGCTATCAATACATAATACTAAACAATCTCATTCAAACATATAGTATACAAAAAAATGAAATCAATTAAGAAAACTTGTGCATTATTTAGTGAAAATTAACATGCAACTCTATTTAATTTTGATTAAACATACTAAACAACTACAAAAAAAAGTAAGAAAAAACATATTAACTAACAAACAATTGATAAGAAATGTTTATAAAAATGGAAAAGAACAATTTTTTTTCACAAAAACATATGGCTAACCTTTATAGAAGAACATGAACGTTAAAACTCACGTGCCAAAACCAACCTGGACAAATGGGTTTTCATTGTTATACATCTATAAACCTCGATTGTCAACTATTTTTTTCTTTCTTCACTTTTTTCTTGTAGCCATAAATAAAAGCAGAGCAAAAAAAATATAAAAACAAAAAAAAAAAAGAAAAAAAAGATGAAACAAGACATAGTAAAGAAGATGGCTTTGGCTTACCTTAAAACTGCTGGCACTAACGGAGATTACTCAAGGGAAGGTTTAGCTGTTATAGTTTTTATTTCTCAGAAAGGGGAACGGTCGTTCCTAGGTACTAATAGTTGGCCTGTTTTTTTTTTTTTTTTCTTGTTTCGTTGACTTTCTTGTTTTTGGCCTGAAGGCTTTCTTTGCTGAAATAGAGGAAAAATTAGAAGGAAATGGATGAAAACTAATGGAGGAAGAAATGTGGGTTGGGTGGATGAGAAACTTCGAAGAGATCGAGAAAGTTAGACAAAATGATCGAAAGAAATGAGAAACCCTAAAAAAAATTACATATATATATATAGCAAGGGTATTTTAGTAATGATTTTGGGTCGAGTCAGGTCAAGTTTAATATAAACCCGACCTCAACCTGAATCTGACATTTAAAAAAAATAAAATCGACTTGACCCGACCCAACTCGAAACTCATTTTTTTTAAAAAAATTGACCCTAAATGATCGAGTCATGTTGGAACATGAGGGTTTCAGGTTGATTTGTTGTCCCTAAATCTAAACAATATGTTTAGTGAACAAGTAATAGATCTTTTGACATATAGTTATGCTTGGGACATAAGAAAAGAGTATAAGGGTCTACTTGGTTTCAAAAAATATATTTTTTTTATTTTTTGTTTTCATTTTCTAGAAAATTGTTTTTATTTTCTTTTGTTTTCTAAAAAATTATTTGATAAATGAAAACAAAAATTGTTTTCTATAAATACAAAATAAGAAAATAAATAAAATATTAAATGATATTATTATTAATAATATCTAATTATAAATATAATATATATTTATTAATTAATAATATTAAAAAGTGTTAAAATATGATAACTTGCAAACACAAGAAAAAAAGTAATATATATCCCCTATTTTTACAATTGAAAACAATTTTTTTTTGTTTTTATATTTTAACATATTTTCATTTTCAATTACCAAACATATTTTTACTCATGTTTTTCATTTTTCAAAAAAATAAAAACAAAAAGTGACTCTATTTTTTGAAACCAAACACTACTTAAGTCTTTCAATATTGATGATATTTGTATTTTTGCAGAAAAAGTATTATCTTCTTGATTTTACAGAGTAAGAGATATTGAATTTGAAATTTCAGCTGAAACATTAAGTATAATATGCACAATAATGTAAAATTGCAAAATTTGTCTTTTTTATCATAATTGTACTTTGTTTTGACAAATGAAAAAATCAAAAGTATATTATTTCATAAATAGATTGATCAAACTTATTTTAACTCTTCCAGTGTCTATTGTAATTTGTAAGCATGTATTTTCAATTATGAAGATTGTATATATAAGACTACGAAACAAGATGGAAGATGTTTTTCTTACAAATAACTTGATTGTCAACGTTGAAAGAGAGATTAATGAGATATTTAGTTCATATTCAATTCTTGAAGATTTTGTTTCTTTAAAAGAATGTCACATGCAATTTTAGATAAAATTATTTCTTTGATATATTTTATTTCTCTATACTTTTGTTTATAAATTAATAAAATTTATGATTTTGTAAACTTGTGATTTTTTGTTATTATATTACTTATATATATATATGTCTTCTGTTAATAAAAATAGTAAGATAACTCAAATCAAGTGTGTATATATATATATATATATATATATATATATATAAAACAAGATTTTTAGTTGTTTTTCAAAATCAAATGTGAAGATCTGCCACTAAGATCAAAGTTGTTTCCCTACCGATGTTAAATGTGGCCTCATGCTTCCTTTGTATGATTCTAAAGTAAATGCAAAAACAGAAGTTTTGTATAGCACTACTAGTAATTTGTATGATTCTAGAAATGACCCAATTGAAAGATATTTCTCATGAAGCATGTTTTGTTTTGCAATCTTTGCCCAAAACCAAAGTTCTGACAAAATATTCGATGTGCATGTATTAAAGTAAAAAGTCTTTAGCACATAATAAGATGTTAGTGGATTGGTCTTTATTGCATTGAAAGTTGATCACAACTTTCATGTGAAGAGAATTGGGTTGTAAAACCAAAAAGTTTATTTGCTTCTGGATCACATGTTTTTCTTATACTTGTACTAAACAAATTTCATGCTTCAAGCCAAACCAAATTAACTTTTAAAACTAAGTGTTAATTAGGTTATGTCATATTTGATTGAAATATAATTTAATAATTGATTTATTTATATAAATTTTTTAATTTTAAATTATCAAATGAATTAATAAGAAAGTTTACTTTCATATAATTGATTGAAAATTTATGTAAATAAATTAGATAGTCATTTTATTCTTTAAAAGTTTAATATTGTTGTAGTAATGTTTTTGTTTTATAATTTATAAATAAGTATTATAAATTCTAAATTTTATTAGAAAATAAAAAAAATTATTATGAAAATTAAACTAATAAATTTATATAATTGCAAGTCTTATAATTTATGAAGGTTAGACTCATTTTTTTTAAAATGATGATAATTTATAAAGTAATATACCATTCAAATCCCTCAAGCTTGAGCACCAAAGTTCTAGTTAATCTCTCATGGTGAAAAAGTTAACACTCTTTCTATAAAATGTGATCCTTGGTTACGTTGACCGATATGGAAACATCTAGTTAAGCAATAGCATGAAATTCAACGAGTTTACTTGAAAGCAAGTCTATATCAAATTCATTCTTCAGTTATCCATATAACTTAGAAAAATATTATAAATGTTTTCAATAATCTTGGTTTGCTCAGTTTTCTTCTTGGCTTGAGTATTCTCCAACAAAGGTGCTGCATATTATTTGTCATATTACTTTTTTAACATAAAATCCAATGGGCGATTTGATCGGAATGTTTTCACTATTAAAGGATTTACATGTTGGAAAAAAGTTAATGTTAGGAAAAATTGTATTTTTTTTCATCATATTGAAGATGATCCCTGTTTACCATATAATAATGCAATGAGATTTTGTGTAGATTCGATGAAATAGTTTGGGCACATTAGTAAAGTAATGCTTTTATAAAGTTCACAATAAATTTTGGATAACAAGTTATGAGTCAAGACTTCTATATATGTTGTCTGATGGCTTGCATTTCAAACTTGTATTTTTAGATGTCATGATGAGACACCTAATTCAAAAAACTGGAAAAATTTTCTTGAGTTAGTTAAACTTTTGGCTTTTTATAATGATAATTTTAAGAAAGTTGTGTTGGAAATGCTCTTAAATCAACCAAGTATATTGCTTATTGATTAAAAAAGAGATTTTGAATGTTCGTGCTAATAATGTACGAAACAAGATTAGTGAAGTTACTAGAGATTCAAAATTTTGCATTATTATTGGCGAGGCTAGTGATGAATTCAAAAACGAACAATGACTTTTGTTTTGAGATTTGTTGACAAAAATGGCTTTATTAGAGAATGTTTCTTTGATCTTGCTCATGTTAAGTATACATTTGCATTAACTCTTAAGAATGAAATATGTGTTATTCTTTTTCATCATAGTCTTGATATTAAAAAAATTAATGGTCAAGGATACAATGGGGCTAGTAATATACATGGGGAATGGAAAAGATTGTAAGCATTATTCTTTAATAATTGTCCTTTTGCTTATTATGTGCATTGCTTAACTCATCGGTTCCAATTGGCTCTTATTGCTACATTTAGAGAGGTACATTCTATTCATGAGCTTTTCAATAATTTGACATTCATGGTCAATTTTGCTAATGTCTCATGCAAACATTATACGAATTACAAAGCTGTTCAAGCAGTTAAAATTGCATATATGATAATTATTGATGACCTTGAGATTAGAAAATGTGTCAATCCGATAGGCACATTAAAATGAGCTAGAAATACTTATTGGGATTCTCAATTTTACTTTATATATAGTCTTATAACAATGTTTGATGCAACATGTCTAGTGCTTGATAATATTAAAAGAAAAAGATCCATTTATTCTTAATGAATGGATGCTAGTATTGCATCGAAGTTAATTCAATCATTTGAATTTATTTTTATGTTGCACTTGATGAAAGAAATCATGGGCATTAATGACATACTATGCCAAACTTTGCAAAAAAGCTCAATACATTTTGAATGCTATGCATTTGGTTTCAAGTGCAAAGATGGTGATTCAAAAATTGAGAGAAGATGGTTGGAATAGTTTGCTTGACAATGTGATATTATTTTTGGACAAGCATAATTTGAGTGTTCCTGAGTTGAATGCTCAATATTTTTAAGATTGAAGTCAACCTAAAAAGTCAAATCATTATGGAATATCATTATTATTTTGACATATTCAATGAAGTAATTGATTTTTAATTACAAGAGCTAAACAATAGGTTTAGTGAACAAGTAATGGATTTTTTAACACTTAGCTATGCTTGGGACCTAAGAAAAGAGTATAAGTCTTTTAATATTGATGATATTTGCATTTTTGTAGAAAAATATTATCTTCTTGATTTTATTAAGTAAAAGATATTGAATTTGAAATTTCAGCTGAAACATTAAGTATGATATGTACAATGATCTAAAATTGCAAAATTTGTATTGTTTATCATAATTGTACCTTGTTTTGACAAATAGGAAAATCAAAAGTATATTATATCATAAATAGATTGATCAAACTTGTTTTAACTCTTCCAATGTTTTACAATAATTAGTGAGCATTTATTTTCAGTTATGAAGATTGTCAAAATAAGACAATGAAACAAGATGGAAGATGTGTTTTTTACAAATAACTTGATTGTCAACAAAGAAATAGATATTGATGAGACATTTAATTCAGATTCAATTCTTGAAGATTTTGTTTCTTTAAAAAAAACGTTGCTCACAATTTTAGATAAAATTATTTATTTGATATATTTTGTTTCTTTATACTTTTGTTTATAAATTAATAAAATTTATGATTTTGTAAGCTTGTAATTTTTTATTACTATATTACTTGCATATATCTCTTACGTTAGTGAAATATAGTAACATAACTTAAATAAAAGTATTATATATATATATATATATATATGTAGTATAAGACTTTTAGTTGTTTCTCAAAATCAAATGTGAACAACTGCCATTACAATCAGAGCTGTTTCTGTACCCATGTTAAATGTGGCCTCATGCTTCCTTTGTATGATTCTAAAGTAAATGCGAAACCAGAGGTTTTGTACAACACTACTAGTAATTTGTATTCTAGAAATGGCCCAATTGAAAGCTATTTCAAATGAAGCATGTTTTGTTTTGCAATCCTTGCCCGAAACCAAAATTCTGACAAAATATTCGATATGCATGTATTAAAGTAAAAGTCTTTAGTGCATAAGAAGATGTTAGTGGATTGGTCTTTATTGCATTGAAAGTCGATCACAACTTTAGTGTGAAGAGAATTGGGTTGTAAAACCAAAAAGTTTATTTGCTTCTGGATCACATATTTCTCTGATACTTGTGAAACCCTAAACAAATTTCATGCTTCAATATTGATGATGAGACATCATGATTCATGGAAGACGAGTGGCCCTAACGCAAACATTTGAGGCACATGTATCATGATGCTATTGTTAGCTCTTCCATTTCCATCATTAGGCGAAAGAAAAAGCCACCACGTTGGAGGCCATATTCTCTTCTGTTTCAGACTAGTTTAGAAGAGAAAAGAAAAAAAAAACAAAAACAAAAACATTTTAGTTCTTTTGGGAATCTAAAGATTCCCTATATATTTTTCACGTGTTCATTCCTTTTTCAACAGTTAACTCATAATTAAATGACTACCATTTACAAAAAAATCCAAAGGATTGTGCTGGAAGTATGATGACTTTATATTTATGTTCTTCCACTAAATCAACACTTCTAAGAAACACTGCATGCAGATAAGATTTGATGTGTGTTACAGGGTTAATGTCTAATAAAAATTAATAAATCTTGAATAAGTTATAATTGTTTATATAAAAAGGATCCTCATCTCTTTGTAGACAGTTACTAAAGACTATATGACCCTGAAATTAGTGTTTAAATAATATCGTGTTTAATTCAAATATTTCGGATATCTTTTAAAAGACGAAATTTTATGAGATTGAAATTCAATCACCAACGCTTACAATTTCTCTCTCTTTATCCTTTGCGTCCTTTTGTATTAAAAAATCCGTGTTTAAGTCATCATTAAATTTAATTTAATCGTCATCCATCCCATTTGACTGGCTGGGAATACAAGTCTCCTAATTGGCTGAATGATTTTTTTTTTTTTTTTCTAGTTAGGGACTTGGAGGAATGGAAGGGTTGGATAAGATCGATTCCCATCCAACCTTTGCTACATCTGCATATATAGTTTTCTACATGAAAAACATTATTAGATACTGTCTGCCACCATCCAACGGGGATTAGGTAGAATTATTTTATCAAAATATATATATCATTCACCAAACAACTTTATATATCCTCCCGGTGACAGTACATGCCATGGGGTTTTCCTTTAATCTAGTATTAATTTAAGGGAAAAAACATGTATGAAGTTTTTTAAATAAAATTTATGAATTTTTTAAAAAATAATTTAATAAAAATTTTAATACAAAATTCAAATTAATTGATTGATAAAATTTAATAATATATAAAAAAATAATTAAAAATATTATTTATAATTTAAATTTAATCGATATTTATTTAACGATAAAAATTTTAATAATATTTTTACTAAAAAAATAAATCCAAAAAAATATATATAAATTTTTTCAAATATTTTTAAATTTACATATTTAATTTATATAATAACAACTTTTAATCTATTAATTTTAATTTTTCATATTAACTTTTATTTAATTATTTTTAATTAAAAATTTTACGAATTTTACTTAAAAAATTTTATGTAAGTTTTTTTCTAATTAAGTCACATAATTAAAAGAAATATTATATTTTTAATATTAATTACTCTAAAACAAATAGGCATATATCACAAAATTGCAATATATATATATATAATTAGGAGGAGAAAAAAAAAAAATTGCAGGACTATCATCACTGAAACAAGCAATAAAAACAAAGTCAAACTGTCGCCCGTGGGAGATACTGGATAAAAGAATCAGATACTTTATAAATATATTTAGAAAATTACTTTTGGAAAGGTCTTGACTCGACTCTAGCTAGCTAGCTACTGCCTTCTAATACTACTACTACTATTATTACTATTTTGGATGATTCAAAAGTCATTGAATTTTGTGAAACTTTTAAAGATTTAATAACTTAGAATTGGATTATCTCTAATTTGGCCTAACTCATCTAAGAATATTCTCGGCATATTTGACAAGGCATTTTCCTTCATTTATAAGTTATACCTATAACATATATTTGTCATGCCAATCTTCCTTTTACCTAACCGGATGGACATCTCCACAATTCTAGACTGTCCTTGTCATTGATTTTCTTTACTTGCATTTCATGCCTTACTGGTACAATGACAAATCTTGTAGCAGAGAGAATAGTTATCAAAATTGGCCTAAACTGTTGGTTGGATCGTTGAATCCGTGTCCTGATTCCAAAGCGATAATATGTTTAAGGAAATTCCCAAAAGCGAAATTTCATTTTCAAGATTTTTAAGGTGTTTGTTCACAAAAAATTGCAGTAATTAGGAGGGTAAAATGGGAAAGAAAAGTGGAATTAAAATTTCCAAACCAAACCATCCTCTGCTGCTAACATCTCTATATATATAAACAAAGACCAATTCTTATGCACAAAATCTATGGGCTCAAAGTTCTTTCCTTTCCCTCAAACTCCGATCTTTTGCCTCTTGCTTTTGCAAAACTGAATATTCCCTTCAAAATTCCAATCCCCAATCTATTTAGTATTTGATACTTTCAGTTTTGAAACTCCCATTTCATAGATATATATACATTTAGTTGTAGATAACTGAGAAAGAGAGGGTTACAAAAACTTGGTTCTTTTTTTTTTTTTTTGGTGTCATTTCCTGCTGGAGAGAAAAAAAAGGAAAATAGAGAAAGAAAAAAAACAGTTTTTATCTTTTGACAAAGTGAAGAAAAACCCAGAAACCAAAAAGATAATAGAAGAAGATATCTTTGTTGTTTAGAGGTGTTAAAAAAGTGGGTATGAGGTTGAACGGGGAAATTTATGATGGAGAAGATGGGGTGGAAGAGGAGCAAAAGCATGTTGTTGGGTATGCCTTGACATTGAAGAAGAAAAATAGTTTCTTGAAACCCAAGTTCGAGCGCTTGGCTCGGTATATTACTCATTACTCAAATATCCACATCACTTTTCATTTTTATATCTTTGACTTTGTTTTTATATCTATATTGATGTAAATAATGCCTTTGGCCTTTCTTGTTTTAGTTGTGTAATCTTGCTACTATTGCATTTGCTTTTAGTCACTTCTATATGGTGTGTTTGTATATTCATTTGTATGAACATGTATGATGTATGTCATGAATTATAATTTTAATGCGCTTTGAGTTGGGTTGTAGTTGACCTTTTCTTTTATCTGTGATGCTTCCAAAAAACCAGATTTTGTGGTGGCAGGGGATACGGCATATGTTGATAGTGCTAAAATTATTTGTGTACAAAGATGATCCAAGCAAATCAAGTTTTTGCAACTGTTTTTGCTTGACCTAACATGCCAATTTCACTTGTGGAGGACAAGAGTTTTGGCAAATTATCTTGATTTTCTAGATTGGGAATATTCCACCTCGTATACCATTCGGATTAGTTGTTAGGGAGAAATACAAAGTCAATCTTTTTTGCTTTTTTTGTAGTTAAAAAAATCAAATTAGACCAAGTTTTCTTCATTTCTTTACTAAGAAGATTTATTTATCTGATTTTCTTTCAGTTCTGTCAATTATTGCATGGCACTTTCTCTTGTTAACCTATGTCAAATGTTGTCGAGCATCCGATGGTACACTATCCTTTTTTCACTTTATTAATCATGAAATTTCTGCATTCTTTATTTATTTTTATCAGACACTGTTCATATAAATTAGCAATAATAGGATGTTTTGCTCCGATACTTGGTTCATAGATTACATTTGTCACTTAACTTAGTTCATAGATTACATTTGTCACTTAACTTAGTTCATAGATTACATTTGTCACTTAAAACTGTGGTGGACTCTCAAAGCTTGACTTTCACATCCATTTGTATTTAATAGTATTTTATCGATGGTGGCATTTTTTCTTTCTTGTTTGAATGCAATATGCCAAACATTGCTCTAAAGGTCATCTATCTATGCCAGATTTATATCCATGAAAAGTTCCAAAGAATTCAAATTTGTTAATTCTGAATTTTGTATAATAATTAGTGGAAGGGATTCTTTGGCCTTAAATTGTAATCTCTTATGGAGGCACGTGATTTAACAAATTGCCATTGTCTCCGGAACAAAAAAAAAAGAGAAATTATTGGATGTTTCTCTTGGTGCATTCTGTGTTGAGAAAGAGTTTTAGAGTTCTAAAAGTTTCCATAAGCTTTAAGACATTCAAGAATTATCATTAGAATATCTTGATGCTTGTTGCAGCAACAAAGGGATATTGTTTGTAGCCATTGATCTAAACAGGCCACTATCAGATCAAGGTCCTTTTGACATTATTTTACACAAGGTTAGTATGATTTCTTCTCTAAGACTCCTTCATATTATCCCTATGAAATGGTTGAAGGAGTTGTGTAATTTGTCCTTTCTGCAATGATTTTGAATTCATAGACAGATTATAGGTTAAAATTCTTAGTTTTATTTCTTCTCTGTATTTATTGCAAATATTTTCTCAACTATCAAGTAAATGACTGATGATCCTAATGCTCCTTCCAGTTGTTGGGAAAAGAGTGGTGCGAGATTATTCAGGTTTGTCCTGCCAAGATCATCCTTGTATTTATTAATTTTACATTTTACAAGGAATTGTATATGTGGTGCTGCATTTTCTTGAGTTACAACTCTTGCTGTGAATTGGTGTTAAACATTCCTGGTTGGAGATTAAATATAGACTGGTTCTGGTTGGTTGAACAACAAATCTGTGTAATGTCAAAATTTATTTTTTCTGACATAATGTGCAGAATTCTTGCTATCACCTCATCATGAATCTTGATCAGATAGTTGTGAAATCGGTGTCTCAAGGATTGGAACAAAGTGAGAATTTTTCTTTTTGCGATGACTCTAGATTACTTATGTAGGATTGGCTGTCTTGGTTGAGAAAAAAAGATTTCTGTTCTTTCTGCAAAGTCTCGTAAGCATCGTTGATGTGGTTGGAGAATATTTATTTGGCTTAATTGTAACTAATCTTTCGTAATAATAAGAGTAGGCCAGACATCACATTTTCATTATCCTTTTGACTAAAATTTAAACAATTTATTGTATTCTGACATATACTATTTGACAAAATTGCTTCTTTTCTTGAACTTTCAAATTTTCAAACAGCATTTGGGTTGTTCATCCTGCATTTCCAGCAATCATATTTGGTTGCACATTGCTCATTGTATCAAGCTATTCAAAAACCACATTTCATCAAAATTGTGGAACTGGCTTTGGCCAATGTTCATGTTCTAAAATAAAATTAAAATTGATGGCAACTTGTCTTTTCTTTAATACTTGTTCTTCTTCCCCTGATAATTTTTTTCATTATAAAAATTTGTGATAGCCATTTTTTATGCTTAATTTTTCATTATGTATGCAGTTTTGCTGCCTGAATGCTTTTGCATAGCATTTTTAATGTCCCTGCTGATGGAGATATTTTACAAATAATCATAGTCTAAGACCTTTAGAGTGGCTGACCTGTACTTGATCCTTGTTGAGTTTTATGAACTTACCAATGTGGAGCACACATATGGTTAACTTACTGCCAGAGCCTGGACAGCTGGCAAAAATTATCCTGCCTTAAGCATGTCTTGAAAAAATATTTAGCTGGCAGTTTCTTTTCATATTGCCATTTCTAATTCAGGTATTTATTTGGGGCCTCATCTTTTACATCTATATCTTGCCCCCCCTTACACTCTTACCTGGTATATGTTAAGTAGATCAATTTGATGGGAACATATCTCTTGCCATTTTGTCACCCATGTTTTTTGCTTTGTAAAATTCTTTCGACTGGTACTATTACTATCTCATCTTGAACCTTTATTTTTATGATATGTACTTAGCTTTAAATCATATTTAACTATAGGAGTTTGTCCTGACTTCTAGTGCTGAACAATGTGTAAAGAGTTGTCTAGTTATTTCGAGTAGTAAAAGATGATTTGTTTGAATCATCTGACCAACGATCCAGCTTCCCAGTGCTATGATAGGTAATGATTTTAGACCTCGGCCTTATTGATGGTATAACATTTAACGTCCTCCTGCTCCTTCAAATGAATATTTTTGGTCCGCAACTCACAAGGGGTTATAGTGGAAATGGGAAATTCCATCAGGCACTTTGAAGGAGCCGTTCATCTTACTATAGCAAATAGCACCTCTGTTTGCCGAATGGTACTGCTAAAAAACTCTTTAGGAGTTGTGGCCTGCTGTAAAATTTTTCCTAGGTTTTATTATCTTGTTTTTTTTTTTTTTGGGTGAATATCTTTGCGCAGGCAGCCCATTTCATTCCCCCTTTTTGTTCTTGAAGGACTACAGACAAACACATCCAGAAGTAACTGTTCTTGATCCTCCAGATGCAATACAACATCTACGCAACCGCCAGTCAATGCTCCAGGATGTGGTTGATTTGAACTTGTCGGACTTCTGTGGTAATTGTGGTATCACTATATTGTACTACAGAGATATTTTTTAGACTTTTTCCCTTTAAAATTTTGTTCAGAACTTAAGATGTTGTAAGAAACATGGTTGCTTGGTAATTTTTGCAATGACTATTTGTTAATGTAGGCAAAGTTGGTGTTCCAAGACAAATGGTTATCAAAAAAGATCCTCTATCTATCCCTGATGAAGTTACTAAAGCTGGGTTGAAATTGCCCTTAGGTATATCTTCTGTTCTATTTGTTTGACTGTGGTGGTTGACCTCTATGTCTGGTTTTAAAACTTAGACACCTTTTGTCCCTTTAATAGTACAAAATCAGCATATCACCAACATTAGGCTGTTAGATAAGAACACCCAGATATTACCAAGAGACCATATGCATGAAGCGTGGGGGGCATTTAATGCCAATTTGTGTTATTATTCATTTTGTAGATTGTGATTCAGTATTATAATTATTTCTAATGGTTTTTTCTGTTCATAAATGTATAAATATCCTGTTTTATTTAATCATTTCAGTTGCTAAACCACTAGTAGTGGATGGAAGCTCGAAGTCACATGAGCTGTTTCTTGCATATGATCAGTTCTCTCTGTCTGAACTTGAGCCTCCATTGGTTCTGCAAGAGTTTGTTAATCATGGTATGTTGTCGCAATGGATTCATTAACGTTACCATTTCCTTTGTAGCTATCTTCATACTAATTATTATTTGAGACTAATCTATCTTTGTCTCATCATAGGTGGTGTTCTTTTTAAAATTTATGTTGTTGGGGATGCAATTAAGGTTGTAAGGCGCTTCTCTCTGCCCAATGTAAGCAAATCTAAGCTAGCAAAAGTTGCTGGTGTTTTCCCTTTAACAAGGGTTTCATCTGCTGCGGCTTCTGATGATGATGCAGATTTGGACCCTGGAGTTACTGGTGAGTGATTAATATATGATATGCATATTACACTCATTGTATATGGAATTTGAATTAGATTTTCCTTCATACCTTTTATAATTATTGTTTGGTTTTATAGTGAAGCACTTACAAAGGTTTTGTATGTTTCTGGTTGTATGGGTGTAATTTACAGTTGTGCTTTCACTAATATGTCATTCCTGTTGCAGAACTTCCTCCACAACCTTTGCTGGAGAGGCTTGCAAAGGAGCTCCATCACCGGCTGGCAAGTTATTTATTTCACCATATTAAGCTAGGTGGATGGAGTTACATGATTTTAATTAGTTAATTTAGTTGGTTATACTTTTTTTGTTTTGCAGGGCCTTCGGTTGTTCAATATAGATATGATCCGAGAGCATGGGACAAGAGACATCTTTTATGTTATTGACATTAATTACTTTCCTGGTAAGTGGATGATGGAGGATACTCTTGCAAGTTTCGGAAGAATGCCTATTCTAGGCTTATTTGCTCTACATCAGTACACTATATAAACCTGTTAAATAATAAGAATTGATCTTTAGAGGTTTCTGGGAAATATTTGTTTGTCAATGGTTTAGTTAATTTTTTTTGGGGAAACCTTAGAGGGAAATTGATACGAAGCAGAGAATAATTGAAAAATAAATTGTGTTTTGGGATATGGAGATTGTATGTTGCATGTGATGACGAGTGTTTCATCATTTTCTTTGATGGCACGTTCAAATATATGTGCTTGCCCACACCTGGGAAATATTTCAGATAAGTTGATGGGGCAGATAACAACTTGAAGATGGTTGTGAATTAATGCATTTCCAGTCTAATAAATGGAACTCGAGATATGCCTGAAATTTCTCTTGCATCTCTTTAGCAGTCATTCATAGCTTCTGACGAGGTTCTTCAGAGTTAAAATGTAATATTATTAATAATAATAAAATTTTGAGTCCCT
Organism: Durio zibethinus; assembly: GCF_047325235.1. Taxonomy (NCBI): domain Eukaryota; kingdom Viridiplantae; phylum Streptophyta; class Magnoliopsida; order Malvales; family Malvaceae; genus Durio; species Durio zibethinus. Next base: position 5,316,291 of record NC_143163.1, read on the forward strand.
TTATCTATGCATGCTTCAAACACGTTCTTTTATTAGCATTGGACGTTAAAAGAAATTTTTTGTACTGTTCTTCAGGTTATGGAAAAATGCCGGATTATGAGAACATTTTTACGGACTTTTTACTGAGCTTGGTGCAGAGCAAGTACAGGAAGAGACCTGCTAATTAGTTGTCGGATATCGGAGCAAATATTGATCGTACAGAATGTTTCATGCAAGTGTAGCTGAAAGGATGGGCCAACTGTCAATCCTGGAACTCGTTTTAACCTCTGTAATTACCGACTGGTATCATAATGGCCTTGCTCAATTCAGTAACGTGTATGGGGATGGTTTTGGTTACCGTTTTATAGCCAATAAGACTTTGTGAGACATCCTGCTGTTTTAGGAAATTTCAGCAGAACGTGAGGTACTCTTTTTTTTTTTAACTGATTCGCCTCTAAAAACAAAACAAAAATGCATTTCAAGATACGTCTATAAATCTAAGCTCTGGCCAATTAGAATCTCTACAAACCTCACAGATATCTCTTAAATCAGACTAACGTACCCAAAAACTGGCAGGAGAAAACTGCTCAAATTCTATTAATTTAAAATGCCTACACATGGCTAGAAAGACGGGTTAAATTGAAAAAAAAAAAAAAATACACCTATTTACATAAATTACAGATGTGTACATGTTATGCATAAATAATCCAATTTTTTTTCTTCCCATCACCAAAAGGGACACCACCTGTAGCAAATAAAATGGCAATCACAAGTTAAGAGAGTCGAAGGAGAGTATTCATGTACGTTATGGACACACAGCAAACATATGATTATAAATCATCTACGATTCCTACTTGACACCATCACCAACGAATGACCAACAGGTGTTCTCTAAATATAGAGTTATTCCTTCTTTTCATTTCAACATCCTATGTAAAATAAAAAATACTAAATTATCTTAACAAAAATCTAGCATACATGCACCAAAATGCTAGATATAAGGGAAAGAAGCGGGAAATTGCAAAGGGTCATACCCAACATAGTTCTGGCACAAATTTTCATGCGATGTGGCTTGGATAATTAACTTTTGAACTTGCAGTTTAACAGATAAACCATGTTCCACTTCCCGATTATCTCCAGAAATTAACGTGCTGTGGTCTACTGCATTTTGGATAGAACAGGTGGGTATTGAAGAGCAAGAGGAAAAATCACGTCCAGTAAGTTTGTTACTCATACGAGCCATAACCACCACAGCAAGCTCATTCAAAACCTCATTAGCATCACCCAGTTGATTAACAGCCTACAGAGTGATCAAATTGATTTTAAGCACCACCATGTAACACTGCAGTTATAAAAAATTGCAAAACTTATAAAACCTGAAGAAGTTCCCTCTCACGTGCACCCCGCTGAGGTTGAGCGAGCTCTTTACTTTGAGCAGTTTCTTCAGTGTTTACAACAGCCGGGACATGAGTACTTGCAAACATTGACATTTGTGGAACTTCATTGAAATTGAAAAGACGCCAATTAATGAGAGGATCGTGAACAAAAGCCTGAAAAACAGTTGATTTGAAAGTCAGCTTCCTCCAATTTATGCATAAACAAAGAAAAAAAAAACAGATGTTTCCTTCATGTTAATGGATTGGCAACAATGACAACCAGAGTGCTGTTACACCACTCTTCTCAATGCGATTTCAGCAAAGGCAGAAATGGAATAGATACACATTCTCCTATCAATTATTTATCGTTGTTGTAAAAGACCCACGCCTGAACCATAATTGCTTTTCATTTTTCTTAGTATACCCAGACCCGAACCATAATTGCTTTTCATTTTTCTTAGTATAATTGTGAAGATCACCACAGCACGATTAACAATCAACAAACTTGCCCTTGTTACAAAAGCTCTACTGGAGCAAAAAAAAAAAAAGGAAAGGACAAGAAAAATTTAAATTCCAGAAGTTCATACCTCCATCATAGCCATAACACTATCCTTATTTGATCGGAGAACTTGCATCACATTTTCACATGTTGAACGGAAATTGCCCTCAATACCACTGACTTCCATGGCTTTGACAAGCATTCTAGTCAAACGGAAAGGAACCTAAATGAAGAATAACACAACAGACATTAACAAATTGTAATCCCATAGTTTTGTACAGAGATAAGGTACAACACCCCCTCCCCTTCCCCTCAACCCAAAAACAATGAGAAAAATAACTTGGCAATTGTTTGATCAGACATGCCTTTTCAGGGAACTTTTCCCGGTTCATAGAGGCTTCAAAACAGTCTCCAAAATCTATGTGCAAGATCTTTCCACTGCAAAACAGTATCACTACTATAAAATATAAATCTTTGATAACTAATACACTTTCTTCCTGTTGTTTTTATACCTATAGCGGTGCAGCATGAGATTACTTGGGTGACGATCACCTAAGCCAAGGAGGTAACCAACCTGAAAAACAAAAAGCCATTTGTCGTCAACTTATATAGAATCTTTTAATTAGGACACAATCACTATGTATAACATAAGTTACGGCTTTGATTTACAATGAAGCTCAATATCTAATATAATATCAACACTTTACTTTCTACATGTGCTTAGGAAGATAACCGGACCTACAATCTAAGAAAAGATCTCCAAATACATCTGTGGCCTTGGGATACCACTGTACTACATTCAAAGTAAAAATGGATAAAAAAGCTCCATTTTTTTTCTCTAACATTTAAACAACTCTGCTACTTCTTTTAATTTAAAAAAGTTTCTTAAAAGGAAGAATTGTGTGATAGCATGTCATATTACTAGCACAAATAAGCAGGAATTGAAGTTTTACAGCAAACTCTTTCTATATAACCTGAGATGTATTTGCATTGAAATTTCTTCATTTTGCCAAATTGGGATAATTTACAAATAATCAATCGATTTATGGAAAAACAAATGAAGACACTAAACACTAGATTACTTTTCCAGTTTATATGAGGCCAATGTGGCTACAAACAAGTGGCAATCCAAACCTTTTATCATTAATCACCATAGAAAGAAAAGACAATTTGATTGTATACAGGGATCCAGTACTCAATTTGTTGAATAAAAAATAACAGTGGCAGTCCCCTTTACAGCCAGACTCTTGCAGTAATTAAGGATGGACCAAAATACAAGTTAAAGTACATACCATGCTCATTACAGCTAAACTTCGGGTATAATTTGTCCTCCTCTCTAGCCACACCTCAGAAGTACGACTTTTTAACCAAAGAACCTAGCCAAAGCCAGATTTATAAAGTTCAAAATCAATCAATGTGACAGGAATAATACTAGGATACAGAAGAATGTTAAGCACACATACTCTGCACAGGTCATTTCCTTCAGTATTTTCTAGAGCATATTCAAATACTTCCACTTTAGCAATAAGTGGTAAATGGTCATAATCCGGTGCAAAACTTAGCATACATTTGTGCTCTTGATTTAGAGTGATCTGAAACCATGAAGCACGTGTAAAGTTAAATGTGATCTTTACGCTATAAAGCCACCAGCTATAAGCAAACATATTATTGTTGGGCTAACTAAAAGAAAGTATATGATGAACTTCAACAAACCCTTCTGGCATCTCTGTATTCCCTTATAAGGTGGTGTAAGGTATCACAATTAGGGACCCATCCAATCAACCCGCTGTTTGGAGATAGTGGTATGACAGAATATCGCTGAATAGACAGATCTTTCTCTGCAGTTTTTCTAGAGTTCTCTAGCAGAGTGTTCACTAAGCCAAAAAGCTGACATTTTGACCAGCAAGGGATATCAGCTCTCAGTACATGAATTATGCAAAACAGTAAATTATAGTTTTACTCAAGATAGCAGAATCAATGTAAGCCTCTAAACACAGCACATGAACCATAGAATCAACTTGCATGAATGTGAAATACAAAAAAAGAAACAGACAAGAAAGCAGAAAATACCTGCATGACACGTTCATCCTGGCGAAGATCTTCATGTCCTTTTAGTAAGAAGGCATACTCTTCACCATCACTCCCATGAATAGTCAATTTCCGAGGGCGCTGTTTGGAAGTTATGACATCAAGCTGACGTGCAAATGATGAAATAGTTACCACTGGCAATTCTGAAAATTAAAAAATGGGTTGTTTTTAGTTAGGCCACTCAGATTTATACCAACACATCCATGTAAAACAACCATTAAGCTTACCTGCACGATATGTCCCAGGGACTGCGAGCTCCAAATCACGGCATTCTACCAACTCAGGAGAAACAGACTGCAGCATGTACAATGAAAAGTTATGAGTCATTGCATTAACGAATTGTGAAGAAATATAGACTGATACTCGCCTGCAGGTCCAGGGTAGTAAGACTTTGAAGTTGTTTGTCTATCCTCCTGAAAACATGATAATAGAGATCCCATGCCTGATGAATTCAAGAAATAATTAGGAGATGTCCCATGCTTCTGGTAACCCACAGGCAAAAAGGAACAGATGAACCACCAATATATTCTTTCTAATTAGCATCCCTATTTTGACAAAAGAGTATCTATAATAGAGGGAGACCTCAAAGGACAAGCCTAAAGCTAGACAGCTTCAAGCAAGAGATTCCACGTAAGTTGGTGACAAACCTGCCCCGAATACAAGCACAGGTAAGGACAGGCAATGTTACCCCCAAAATTAGGGAATTAACTTGCCCCCAACCACAAGTATTAATATTGCTCACAAAATGCACAATAATTTCTCCTACCAAAAGACCACCTTGGAAATGACTGGAATATATTTCAAATCCAAGAATTTATTCATTAAACATTTTGTACCTGAGTAAGCTCAGCATCTTTTCCAGTTCTCTTATATTTCATGCAGCATTCATACGCCTGTGACAAGTCATGGTGGTATGCCTGCGATACAATGAAAATAAAATGAATTAAACGGGCAAACAAACTGAAAATCTCCCAAAATGCCAGGTGGATTCCAATATATCAGAAAAAAAATATGGCTCACAGCTCCAAAAGTATACGACAACTAGGTTGGGAGTATTCACTATTAATGGTGATAATATGATCTAGAATTCCATAGATTGAGCAGAATATGCATTAGTTACTGATCAAATCCTGGGTGGGAGATAAGCTCGCTAACAGCAAAGAAATAAAAAGAATACCTCTATGAATGCTCTCTCTTTTATGGTGGTAGTGTCCCTCCTAGCCCCTTGCTCAAGCATCTCATGTAATGGCTCCAAGACTTTCAGCATTCCTTCAATGTTATGTTCACCAAAGTATAGACGACTAGCTTCTTCTAGTGCCTCATGCCATGATTCATGCCAAAGTATTGCAACCCTGAGTAGTTCCTTTGAAACCAGTTGTGCCTGTGTAAAGATCACATGTACTTATAGATCAAAAAGCTAAGGGAAATATAATAAAGAAAGTAAAATATAAACTTATTTTAATTAGTTTACCTGATCTACAAGTACACCACTGTGCTGACGCACTTTGTCAACCACTTCTTGTGCTGCTGCTTTGCGTAAATTGCTTATGGATTTACATGCAACGAGAAGAGGGTACATAAGAGCCTGTAACAAGAATTAAATCAGTCTAGCAAATGAAAAGGCTCAAAACAATTTGAATCGAGGCAGCTACAGCAACAAGAGCTCCAATTAAGTTACGTAAAGATGTTCTCAGCATCTAGTTTCTTGCATTATACTATGCAACAGACAAACTGATGTATTCAATTCAAAACAGGTGAAATTCAAGTGATTGAGTAGAATTTCGTAGGAACTGCAAAAGCCCTCACAAGGTTCGACAAAAAATAATAATAACAATAATTTCCACCACCTAACCGTAAAAATTAAAAAAAAAAAAGAGACCATCTTCCCCCCAGGGTTTGAACAGATGTGCTATTTTTCAATATTTATTGGAACTCCCTATTTCAACACTTTCCATGCTATACTATATTCATCAAATATTATAACTAAAACGATCTTAGTCTTGTATGAAAGGTGGCCATAATCCCAAATTTAGAAGAATGCTACTCTCATGAGATGGAATACTAATCTCAGATTAATACTATTAATTAATGTTGTGAAGTAATTAGGCTAGACCAGTAGGCCATATTAAGGAGGCACTAAGAGGATGTTAAAATTTTCTCTTCCTTTCGAAACTAATTTTGGCCATCTATCATAATTTAGAGGTCAGTGGGAAAAGCTTAGTTTGTCATGGTTTTTGAGGCTGTCCAAATTTAAGTATAACAAGATCATCCCCTTTTTTCTTGACTAATTCTGGATACTTGGCACAATTTTTAAGTCCAGCTACAGACTTGTCTTATTAGTTACAACACATTCTGCATACTCCCAACTTGCACCATAAAACTCCCTCAAATCATTTGTCAGTTTTAGCTCTCATTAGCTTTCATACTTACTACCCAACAACCAGAACTCTCCCATTTTCCCACACAGTATCATTTCCCCTTGTCTTGCATCCTACCATATCCTCTCATCCTGTTTATCCACATGTGTGCACTATAAATACTCCACGTTGCCTCATCAAGTTCTCATTCCTCTCTTTGCTCTCTCAAATTCCATTCATTACTCATATGCAACATTTTCTCACCCCAATGATACAATTTCCCATGACAAGAACCCTCAACCACAACTTCCTATAACATACATATCACTTGAAGCACATATAAATGCAAATTAACAACTCTTCCTTGGACTACCAAATAGTAAGGTAAACAAATCAGAGGAATGCAAGATTTAAAATGTTTATACTTTACTCAGCTAACACACTTAAATGATAAATTTTGAAGCAGAACATAAATAATCAGGGCAAACCTGGGGATGAATTTGTCCGATTCGCACCAAAAGTGATTGTATGAGTTCTCTCACAGCATGGTTATTTGAATGTATTCTAGCGATTATTTGAGGTAAAACAACCAGCCATGTGTTAATATTAACAAGGGCAAACCCTATCTGTAGGGCCTTTTGAACGTCTACAGTAGCTCCATGGTTAAACCACAAGGTAAGAAGGCGGAGTATATCCTGAAAAAATAGCAGAGTTAAAGAATAATGCTTAAAAAGGCTCCATAAAGTCATCAAGCAGCAGTTAATAAGGTAAAAAAGAAAAGGTCAGATCTCAAAGAAAACAAAGTGAAAGAAAATTATGACTGCAATCATTAAAGAATTCATGCTATTATTAAGCCTAAAGATGATCTAGTATATACATAATTTTAAAATAACCCTTTTTCCAGTCAATATACCTGTAGACTGTCATCGACACCTTTTGCATTTGCTGCACATGCTATTGAATGAAAATATCCATTGACAGCAGCAACAACATACTGAGAGGTGATAGCTGGAAAGCCTCTTAAAGTATAATGAGACATGACGGCTGTATTGAACAACGCCCATGCGTGCCATGCTTTTGCCCATTTTGTCGCACATTGAGTGGCGTTCCTAAATGCCGAAAGGATCTCTACAAAAAATGACCATTTACCAAGGAAAAAAATTGATAACAACTTCATCATTTAAGAACCCAAAAACAATGTCTCCTTTTTTCGCTCCAATAACCAAGTAATTTGATGAAAAATAGGAAAATATACTGCAAAAGGATAAAATGTCAAGTTCTTAGTATTAACTACCTTGTATAGAATCGTCATCCAATCCAGGTGAGAGTGTCCACTGCCAAGATCCAAGTTTACGATACACACGGGCCAGCAGTGGAACATTTGCACTTGTACCGCCCATCAAAGTAGTTGACGGAATGGATTGAATATTTGGGGAGATTGAAAGCTCTCTAGCCAAATTCTGTGACAGTATTTTGTCAGTCGGGTAAAGTGACTACTATGAAAATGTAACTTAGAAATAAGTAGTACTGAATGCTGCAGAAAGATGTACTTATTTTATTAGATAATGCAAGAAAGGCTAGAACAAGGATAAGTGCACTTGGCAGAGTGGATATACCTGCAGTCTGGCAAATGCTTCCTTTCGCTTAAGATCATCTCCAAGCGACCATTGGTATTTCAAGTAAGCCAGCATTACTTGAGGCTCATGATATCTTACACTTTCAGCAGATGTTTCCGGATCATACTATGTAACATTCAGAACAAATTCAAAGTAAGAAAACAAACGTGATTTTGCATTCTGGAAGCTTCAGAAAATGCAAGCAGTAGAGACCTGTAAGAGCTTAATTAAGGTAGACCTAGCCTGACTAATCCTTCCGCTCTTTCGACAAATAAGAGCAAACTTGAGCCAGGTTTCAATGTTGTCTGTTGGAGGTAAAACAAGAGCTCTAACAGCCAAAAGACCTTGCCAGACCTACATATTTGAACATACAAGGAACCAACTCACAAGCATGAGGAGCATTTGATACATTGCAGGGGAGAGAGTATAAATAAACACCAAACTCATTCCACTTAAGTAAATGCAAATACTTTGGAAACATAATGAAAGTGTTCACATTTGTTTCTACCATATCATATGAATACAGCCATAGAACACAAATCAGAATTCCCTAAAACCCCTGCTCCACCATCTAAAACTCTTCATGTTATAACTTTAGCAACAAAAACATTTTTTGCTTTGACAAACAATGACAATAAGAGTTAATACTTGTCTATTTGAAGATTAATTGAGACACGTATCTCCCATTCTTCATTGGTACACAGTTTCCTGTCAGATATGAACAACCAACCACAAATTACGAAAAATTTAAGGCAGCTTTGTCATCCTCTTCCAAACCAATCAGCTTTCTGCTAAATTTTAACTAGAAACATCAGTTGGAAACCCACGACCCCTCAATCTAACTACTTAATCCAAGATATTTCTGATGACTCATCATCAAAATTGCTGATTTACACTGATAGCTCTTGGCAGAATTATCTTCTTCCCTTTCAATTGCCACTTGGTCACAACAAAAGATTACCACCATCATACAAAGCTGTTTGATAGAAAGCGACGCATGTCATAATACAACTGTCAGCAAGGTATAGATTGAGGTGCCATCGTAACTGAAATCTAAACTATTAAATCTTCCAATGCAGATCTATGCAGCCCAAAAAATGTAAAGCTAGAGCAAAACAAGAAGGCTACAATAAAAAGAGGGGAGAGTGGCAGGGCAGACAAAGAGATTCCTTGAGAAATAAAAGAGCCTAATGGGATTCCATAGAAAATAAGGTTCAATTTCACATCCCTACAAGACAACCTTGAAGAATAGGACACTCAAACTGAAGTAACAATTGGAATATCCTTACATTAAAGGAAAATAACTGTTATTTAAAAATAAAACACAAAAATAACTTTTTCTTTCAATTCAATTCCCCCGATAATAGCTTCATAATATTTGACATAGAAAAATCATACATGGTGTAGCAATAGCAATATCCATTAAGACAATGGTAAACACTTTTCCAAAGTTAATAATTTACCTCGACATTACGTTTTGCTCCCTGTATCCGCTGAGTCCACATATTGCGAATTAGGGCACGCCGCCGTTCAGCAACTGGGTTTACCACAGGGAGAGTGCAGTAATCTATGACCTACAATAAATGATGATTCCCAAGTATCATTCTTGCTTACAGAAAAGAACAGCTAAAAGCAGCAAATAAAATCTAAAAATGTATGTAGAATGAACCTCCTCGAGTTCTGAAAGCTGCTGAACACGGACCATATTGCTGTAAGCACGCTCATAGCTTTCCAAAACCTAAAGAAGTAGGTATTAGAAATCATGAAGTCCAAATACATGAATTTGTAAATTTTCATAATCAGAAATCAGAATGGTAACTTTCAAGGTACTGCTATAGAAATAAACCATTATTAGATAAAGCATCAGGTTCCCTAAACCAATAAAAATTCTAAAGTTGTATTAAATAATTTCATCATTTTTTATTTCATCTAGTGAATGAGCCTTACAACAGTCATTGCCATACTGAAAAAGTCAGAGAAGAAAAAACCTAACGTTCTTATGCTTTGGTGTGTCAAATCCAAGTACTCACACAACAGAAAAGGTCTCGAAAAGGGGGAGGGGGATTTAACTATATCTAAATAGTGTGTTTTATTTTCCCTTCAACTATTCTGGAAGCAGGAGGGTGCAAGTGCTGTGAAAACTAAGAATATGAGACAAAATTGCTAAAAACGAAGGCAGATGGAAGCATATAAAATGTTGGATATGTTCCGTAAACTGAAAAGTAGCAATTTCAGTATTCACTAACATAAAGAATGAAATAAATGATGCAAAAGAAAAGCAAGCAAGTAGTTCCTCAAAAAATCTAGTAAATTGGAGTTAAGAGACTAACCAAAGCAGCAAGCTCAGTCGCTAGGCACTTTCTAGCTCTCTCAACATACTCGCGTGCCTCATCATACTGAGAAATGTATATAGAAATAACTGACATTCACGAGAAATAATAAAAGTAACAAGAGTAAGAGTATAGGCTAGAGAAAGTACCTTCCCCCTATGAACTAACAGAACAGCTCTGAAGAATGTACCATTACTGCTTCCATCACCACTAGCAGCAGTGTTCCCTAAACCTCGAAGTTTAGTCTCATCACCATCATCTAATCGAGACACATACTCTGCCATTTGATCCCATTCTCCCATGTTCCAAGCAGCATTTGCAGCCTAGAAAAATATACTAATGAATACAAGCATGATATAGAAAATCTTGACATCTACAACAACATAAACAACCAACCATTGGTGCCATTTCCAAACGAGCAGAGGGCTCAGCTGGAGTCCAATAATCTTTGCACAAGTTGTTAAGCTCTTCCCATCGAGCCAAAGCAGCAAGGCATCGCATTCGTCCTGCAACAGACACCACATTAAAACATTCAAGAAACTAATATAAACTAACATAGGAAGTAAAGTATCTTTTCTAAGCTCAAATAACTATGACGTAGAAAAAGAATATGTGAAAATTTTACTTCAGAAAATGAAAACCCAAATAACTGTTGATAATTTGATATATTTACTGGAACCTTACTAGGGCAACCAACAATAATTTCCAGGCCAGAAAACTCACGGTTTTTTTTCTTCTTTAAAAAAAAGGTTAAGAGAAACATCATATTTCAGCTTCTTAAGAGCTAACTTGAATACAACAAGTGGAGTGCTTTGTCTATCAAAAGTACCTTCACAGAAAAAGAAAAATACTGACCCCTAAATATGCCCAACCACTTTTTTTAATATTTAAAACGAAATTAAACCATCAGTATTCATTTTGCTACAGGAATGTGATTCATAGTGTAAATAGTGATACTTGTCTCACACTGATCAAAGTCAAGAAGATTCTAGCTCTTGCATCATATTCTTTTAATTTCACGTAAAGTTCCACACTCAATCCTAAGTTGGACAATGTGTAAACAATAAGAGTGGTGAAAACAGTTTTCTCATAAATAAAAATGGTGAAAAAAATAACTCAAATACATCATAAAGCCTTAACATATAACTGTATCCCACATAAACAAAGAGGAGTTCAAAATATATATTCTCAGACTACAAAGCGTCAAAAGCATGCAAATATTAAAAGAAAGCGAGAACCAACAATTAAACGAACCATCATGCTAAAGTTAATACCTAGGGTAGCTTCTAGAACAAGATGCGGGCTTGAAGCTTGATTAGCTTTGGCAGTGTATGCCTTGAGGGCATCATCCCATCTCTGCAATTTTTCATACCTAATAAACACAAACATATGTAATTACATTTCCTTCTTTTCCCCTGTTTTGACAAGCCTATGTATTTAAGGCACTATGAAACAGTAACTCTGGGAATGACAAGCAGAAAACTACAGCAACATAAAAGCTCTCGTGAATCAGTTAAGCAATAGGAAAATCAAGTGTCTAATACCATGACTCCTTCAGCTGAACATCCAGATGTTGTTGGGCATACGTCAATATTCCAACAGCAGCCTAAAAAGATTACAAAATACAATTCAGACCCTAATTCAAAGATAAAATATTAGGGACAATGCAGTAGTTATTAGAAAAACCACACACAGCATACGTAGTTATTTACCTCATGCTGGTGTAACTGATTATTTATGTGTATGAGAGCTTCAACTACAGCAACAGGGTTAGCATCCATCTTCTTGGAGCAGGCACCTTCGAATTCCATTTCTTTGTAGTGTAGTGCCTTGGCAAATGCTCGACACTGATTTGTGAATATGAAGAATAAATCTTTCACCATATAAAGGACATAAAAAATTGCATAGTACAGCAAAGCTTTTATAAAGGAAAGCACACCTTTTCAGCAAGTGCACCAAGAAGGCGGATGTCTATAGGAAGAGGTCTTTCATCATGTTCCATGAATTCAGCCTGAAATGATCACATGCTTGTTTTAAACAAAAGAAATTTGTAGCAATGGCTTATGACCAAAGCAGGGAATTAAATTGTTTGAGGGTAATGTATTTTAAAGGTTGAAATACATTACATTCTCTTTCAAATGTATAGTATCCAGATTGCCCCAGCAATTAGGTTATATATGCTAGTTGCAAACTTACAATTGCATATTGGCTAAAGAAAAGGGGCTTCTTTCTCACATGACTGCTTACATGTTGCCACCACAAGTTGATTTTACTATAAAGATTATAATATTGTGCATGAAGCAGTTATATAATGTCAACTCTTTAAACTATGGAGAGATCAAGAGTAAAAAACAACAAAATAATATTGTATGCAGCTTTAAAGTGAATCCAATAAACAAACATTCCCCTATAAACGGATGTTGAGAAAAAGAGAAGCTCATGCATTATCTAATAGCTTACATTAAGTACAAGAAAAGAAAAGGAAAAAGAAATCAAACAGCTTGCATAAACAAGGAAGAAATTGGCTGAAGGGACACACCAAGTTAAGAAGAGTAGCCAAAATTTCAGGAGGGATGTTTGGAGAAGAAAATGCCATCTCCAAACTTCGAACTAACTGCCTCTGACTAGACTCATTCAGTTGAGACCAGCAACTAACAAAACCAGCGGCAAACAACTCACGCCCGACAAGAGGCTGCCAAAGGAGCAGATTAGGAACCTAACTCCAAAGTAAAGGATATACAAACATAAACTTTGTAAACATACCTGTAATTGTGCAAGCCGAGCACAGGTTCGTAATGCTGGAGAAGGAGATTCTTTTAAAAGTTCAATGCTAAAATGCCTCATCCATTCTGCCCAATCTTCTTTGGTACTGCGCTGAGAAGCCTCTCCAGCAGTGCGCAACCGACCATCATTGACCTATATACAAACACATTTTTTCTTAGACAAGGCCTTTAAACCAAATGAATTAATGCACATGAGATAATTGTTTACAAAACAAAATAAAGATAAAGCGAATTGTAACTTGAAAGCAAAATTCCATCAGTATAGAGTCTAAAATAACCAACAGAAATACCAAATTTTTGTGAATCCAGCATGCATACACCATAGAGAAACTATAAAAGATTAAGAATGATGTATAAAAATTGTCAGTGTTCGCATCTGCCGCAATAAACCAACAAGTCAGAAAATTATGTAAAACCAGTGCAAAATAGCTTCCCCGTCAGAAGCTAACAGCAGGAACAGCAAAAAAAGGTCCAAGCAAAATCCCGCTTGACTGGTAACAATCAAGTATTTCTACATTTCAAATTTGTAACAACCCATAGGCATCAAGAAAGAAAAAGTATAAAGGGGTGGCTAACTCTCCAAATAAATTGTAGAACATAGTTTGATTTAAGAAAACTCAATCTTTCTATTCACATGTGATATGCTACATAGCAGATGACTGGCATCTAGAGGTGGCAAACAGGTTTGGGTTTGGGCTAGTCAAGTTATTTTTTAGACTTTATGGAAGATGTAACCATTTTAGAATGCTTTTTGAGTTTGAGTTCAGGCTTCAGGTTATGCAGGTTCGGGCCATTTAGGTTTCAGATTTACTCAGGTTTGAGTCTTTAACTTTTTTTCCATGTAGGATTCATGCCGGTTTGGGTTCAGGCTTTCTGGGCAGGTTTTCAGGTTCAAGTTTTTATTCTGCCATCTCTACCCCTACCACATTAAATTTAATATTCCCAATTTACATGCCGATCATGCATTCATTTTTATCCAAGTTTTCCATATAAAATGTTCTCTATTACAATGCCATCACAATATTTTAAAACAAAGTAGCATAGCTAGAAGCCTGGTCCTGCCAACAAAATAAACTCAGTCCAGTACATCCTTAGGGTAAGTCAATCCAACACTGACTATATCACGATCATGCTTACAAGTTACAGAAGATTATAGAAACTTATCCTAAATGGAAATATTTAACAAGTTTTAACTGATATGTACAGAAGATAATCTCCAAGTTTCCTCCTCAACCTAGCATCTCATTTCTACTTGACAGTATCTAGACATGTTTAGGAATCTTGATGAATAAGATATGCAGAAAACAAATAATATAAACAGCCCATCATACAATCAGAAAAGAAGGATACCTGGTGGCCTCTAGGATGTCTTTGCATGTCACTCCCATCTTCATAAGGATCATTTTCCACATCATTTAATGGGTCACTAACAACCTCCACTGGAAGTCGTCGACTTAATCTTTGTGTCACGGAGCTCCCCACAATTAATGGCTCACGCCGCCGTAAATGGCCTTCAATTTCCTCAAATTCTTTATGCTGAAACAAATGACTTTTGATTAAATTTGACCATGTGAGGGAGCGCAGAGTGCAAGTCTTCCATGCAAATAATAATTACAAAGTAATGACAGGGTAAGAAGCAATACCCGCAAGCGGTGTCGCAACAAAAGTTTGTGTATCGATGGGATAAAAATAGTGAAGTCTTCTCCAAGGGCATGAGCCAGACAACAAAGTGCATCAACAGCATCCTTACGGAGCTCATCATTTTTCCTGTAAAAAAAAAATATTTATAGGTATAGCACATACACATAGCAAGGTACTTTCATGAAGCCTCTGATGCTAGCAGCCCTCTCATGGTTCCGACAAATTAGAGCCATCCATCAGTTATGACCATTAGTGCATCTTCCTAATGTTTGAAACATATTTCTTGGCTCACAGGTTACTAGTTTCCATAGCAAAGTATCAGAAACATTTATAAATTACAAGCAAAAAGTGCTTTGCTACAATAAGTTTCTTCATCACAAATTGTATCCTGTGACAAGATAAACAATCATTTATATTATCCTTTCATGTTTAGCTCGGAAAAACCTGAAAGCAATTTAAATCAAATCATTTCAAACCATTACCACAACACACATTTGGCTCCAAATCTAGATTTGGAAAGATGCATGCACACTAATACTCCTGATAAAAGGCAAGTGATAGACCACATATAAATCTGAAAAGGCAATTTTTCTATATGCATACAGTGTTAAATGAAAGGAACAGACAACTCACCCATCTAAAACTAGCTTCAAGTGATGCACAAGAGAAGATATGTGACCTGTAACCTAATTTACAAGAATGAAAAAACAAACAGAATAAATGGCGGTTGAATAAAATGTGAATCCACAGGTATTAACAGTAAAACTAAATAATTGATTCTTAAATGTTATTAAAATTGTTGCTACCTACCTGAACACGAGGGATCAATCTTGTCAAAGTTTTTATAGCAGCACGTCTTATCTCCACAGAAGCATCCACTTTAAATAATCGAATAAGGGCAGGAAGAAGTAGATGCATATGTTCATCCAATGTCCCTACATGGTAATCATAATAAGAAATCGTTTATATATTATCAATTAAAGATGCTTAAAATTGGATACATAAGAGCATAACAATAAGCATCAGTTCTTCAAAGTTAACAAATTTAGTTTGGACAACAATAGGATAATGAAAGCTTCATAAATAAGATCGTCTAGAATGAAATATGAAAATTCCACTTTAATAATTTTATAACTTGTAAACTAGAGATTTATAAAGCTATATTCAGATGTTTATTCTTCTTTCAACATACTTAACCAGCACACTTGACATGTAACATGCAGCATTACACTCAAGTCCCAGAAGTGAAGAGTACTAACCACCAAACACTTCCAGGGTATGGAGAATGTCAAGAACATAGGTGTAATCATTGCAACGTTCTGCATCACTCAAAACTTGAATGCAACATGGAAGAATAGCAGGAAGATACTTTCGGAATTCATCATTGAGAGCTAAGCAAAGCTGCTCAACTAGATGCAGTACCTAAGCAAGAGAGGTAGGGAAAGTTTAAGAGATAAGATCACAGCACAAACAATAATAACCAAAACAAGCAATCTAACCATCAAACTGCATAACAAATTATTTGTACCCGTTAGCTAAAAAATAATCATACCGGAAAACCATGCGAAGGGCGATTATTAGCTGGCAAGCTGAATGATGACCATAATTCAGAAATTAAAGATAGCAGATCCTGTAAATATTTACGAATATGCTGCACAAGCACATCAAAACCTCAAAATCAAATGCCAGAAGAAAGTGAATGTCAGTTACATGTGTGAAATTAATCAAGACATAAAAATATACCTGACGCACAATCGACACAAGGGTACCCAGCTTCCATGTTATAAAATCCTTCAGATGATCATCACATGTACGAACTATCAGAAAGAGTTCAGGTAAAACCTACAAAAAGAAAGGACAATTCAATAAATCAACCGACAAAAACACAAGCATAAAAGCTAAACTGAGCTAAAAAATTAATCCACAAACCTTTGGCAAGTATGGAACACAACCCAGACCCATCGACTAACCTCACATAAAAGAAAAATCAATGACTCAGAGAAGTTAAAAATAACAAACTTTCAAATAAATAAGGACTATGATAAATATTGAAGTAAAAAATTAAATAAAAAAAAAAATCCATTACTGAACATACCTTGAATATAAACATAAGAGATCCAACCACCTTTTGGTGGTAACTGGCAAGAGAAGGATCCCTAAGGATTCGCATGAGAGAATTGATAGCAACCTAAAAACAGTTATTTTACCCAAAAAAATAAATAAATAAGAGTTTCAAATAGAAACAGACAAAAAATGTTAAAAGAAGCAAGCAAGCAAGAAGAAGAGTAAATTAATCTGGGCACTACAGTGGAGTAATAATCTTCAGATGTAGCAAATGATGGCCGAAGGTCCATGGGTAGTTCATCCATTGATGATGGAATATGTTGACCAGAATCACTGGCAGCACGCGTAACATCTCCATGTGACCCAGGAAGGCTTTGCTGATTTCTTTTATGTGCATGGGGATCCAAAGCACCCATGATACCAAGAACCTGGAGAAGAACAAAGTACTCAGCATCAGAAAAAAGCTACACAGTTAACTAATGTAGAGTTCAAGTGCAACTACCTTTAGCACTTCTCGTCTGGTAGACCACGCTAACTCACCATGCAACAATTTCAAAAGCAAGCCAAGTAACTGTGGGTATTCATTATAAGGAGCTATGACATACCTGTAAAATCCATACAGGAAAATCTTCTAAACACCATAAAAAACCCAGAACTAGCAACCATTCTAACATAATACATTCATAAGTTACATAATGTGGATTTGGAAGAAAGTTCCTCTGACAATTCCATTTACAAGCATCAAGTAATAAGATGGAAATTGTTTAAGCTTAACGTTAATGATAATGTGACCAAAAGATGCTGCAAAGAATACAGGGAGAGTTACACCATCTTATTGCCAAAAATACTAGTTGTAGATATGGTACCATCAAGCAAATTCTAAGTTTCCTTTACTGATCTTTCCTAAGAAACTTCATACAAAGAATATAACACCTCCCTCTCCTTCAACTTCTGCCTTAGCAATTTCCTTGAGAGAGTCCTTTTTATTGAAGCAAACTTCCCAAATCGGTAGAATTTTAAGTCAACTGCACATCTGACACAGGAAGGTCATTCCACCACAAACCTAAGGCAGTTAAACCTAATAGGCCAATCAGATGGGGGACTTGTGGAAATCTAATCTTCATTATTACTTGATTAGTTGACTTTGTGTATTTTAGTTAAGTCTATTATTTCAGAATAAGAAGTGATTTGGGTAATTACACCAAATCCATTAGATATTTTCCTATTATGTGTAGAGAGTAAATTACTCCTTTGATTAGTTGTTTTAATGCATGAAACTCTTGGGTTTTAAGGCTGAGAATATTCAGTCTTTAGCCTATATATTTTCACGCAATTCTAGCATTGTAATAACAAAAATATGGAAAAATAAAATAGTTTTATTCTAAAGATTTCTTCAGGACTAGATAATATCTACAATATATAGTTGGGAAATACATTCCAGTGCTCCCTGATGATAAGAACTAGAATGAGGTATCATGTAGGAAATAATTACAGAATTATAATAGTTCCAAGATTGGGCAACGAATGATGAATCATATAGAGTATAAATTACATGAAATTTCTAGCATATCATGTGATCAGAGAAGTAGATATTAATTGTTAAAAAAAAATAAGTCAACAAGACACCATGGCAGATCTGTAATGGCTTTTAAGACTTGGAAAATACTATATCTTTTTCATGAATTTTGTCAAAAATAAGCATTAGCCTTCAAGCTTCTATCTTAAGCTGCCATGCTGCATTGAACTCTTAAAAACTGAAAAGATAACTTAGGGTAAAAGCATTGTCATGATCATTCCTTATACATCTGACCTAAAATGCCTAATGTTTCAATACATGCTCCACAAGGGGAGGCCCTGGGATGAAAAGTTTTCAGCATGTGTATTAGGAAAACTGGCAAAGAATAGGTTATATATTGCATTCAAACCAGAGAAAAAATAACAATCAAAATGGTCATACAGACTGCAAAGCAACATAAAATGTCCTACATACCCAGTGCTCTGTACAACTTGACCAAGAGTAGAAACAGCTACTTCACGCTTTGTAACAGCTGCTCCATCCAATAATGCTTCAACAATTAAAGGCATAAGTTCTGGTATATATTCTCTCATTGCAAAACCGCCCTAAAATAAGTCACATCCCAAAAAAGAATAGTAAGAGAACGTGTTATACAAGGAACGTTGTGATTAATTACACAGCAACAAAGCTAAGATACTAATCCAACAGTACTAATTTAACACAACTTATAAATTCACAGTTGATGCAAACACAAACTTTTCCTAGGTCTATCAAAACAAATATATTACTACAAGAATGGTGTTATGTGTAAAAGCAAAGAAACAGAAAGTTGACCCACCACTCTAGCAAGATCTCCAACAGTTACAAGAACTCCACTGATAATACCATTATTGGCATTGACTCCAGTGCCCTCAAGTAGTCGCTCCACAAGAGCCTAGACAATAAAATATTCAATATCATGAAGACAGAACCACAATTAAGGAAACACCACCCACTCCCCCCCCAATAAGAAAAAGAGCTACTAGAAAAGAGGAAAGCAGAATGAAAAGAACTAAATAAAACCGCATGACAAATTAAACCTTGTGCACTGGGGCAATATATGGGAGTATTAGTCGTTCACAGTTGCGTATTAAACAACCAAGCAACTTGGCACTCTCTTCTCGACATTTGTTATCTGCACTGCTGACAATGCAAGTGAAGTCAATAATCGATGCAGCATAAAAAGGACAAAAGTTCTTTTTGTTTACCTTTGCCTTAAATGTGTCAATAACTGTATCAGATGACGACGGAGTGCTGGAAGAACGTATGCAGGATTTTTCTCTGATAATCTTCCACATACTGATATAGCATATTCTCGGACATCAAAATCCTATAGCAAGAGAAACATTCTCTCTATTCATAAAAGTGCAACACAAAGTAATGCAAAAACTGGAACAAAAAGCATAGCTTTTTTAGCACACAGTAAATGTTGGCTGTCCGGATTAGAACCCCACAACTGACTTCCACGAGACTATCCTTAATCTAAGCAATATGCATGTCTCCACACTTTTTGCAAAATTCATTTCCAAAAACAAAAGTGAATATGAAAATATTAATTTTTTGGAAAAGACAGCACCTAGAATGTTCAGTCAAGAGTAACTTTGGAAAAGATAAAGAAAGACAGTGGATATTGTGGGAAAACACTTATTTACAGTTGGTTGTAATCTTGTAATCTGTTTATTTATATTTGTATCTCTAGAATTAAATATTTGTATCCCTAGAATTAAGGACAAAAAATTAGGATAGACAATCCCTCAATTATAGGATTAGCTTTTTAGGAAGATTTAGTTTCCTAGTTTAACCCCTAGTTAGTTGTATATAAACACAAGGTTTTTGTACAATTCTTAATGAGCATATTTTCAATATACATTCAGTTTCCACACTAATTTATTTCTTAGTTTTTCCACATGGTCTCAGAG
Source organism: Durio zibethinus (assembly GCF_047325235.1). NCBI lineage: Eukaryota > Viridiplantae > Streptophyta > Magnoliopsida > Malvales > Malvaceae > Durio > Durio zibethinus. The sequence continues at coordinate 5,336,498 of NC_143163.1, forward strand.
CTTTAGGCTCTTCTGGGGAAGCAAAATTTTCAGCCTTCATTATTGACTTATATTTTCAGCCTTCATTGCCGAATCCTGTTTAGGCCTTCATTGCCGAACCCTTTCAAAGAAAGATATCACTACCACCTAATTTGAGGAAATATCAATTGGCAAAATCACTAGAGTACTACAGATGTCTCGAAAACAAAGAGAGTTCGACAGGCAAGAGAGTGAAAAGCTGAGAAACTTATTAAAAATCCTTGAAAAGCCTACTGTGGTATGTTCTTTGGGTAAGGTCTCTAGTTCAGGTAAAGCTTATGATTCTCATGGATTAAATGTCTCGGTTAAGCCTATTACGAGTTCTTGGGTCATTGACTCAGGAGCCACAGACCATATAACACATTCCTCACAGAAGTTTAGTACATATACCCCGTGTCCTAGTAATAAGAAAATTGTTGCTGCAAATGGTTCACTTACTACAGTGGCAGGATTAGGAGATATTCTAGTTAATCCCTCGTTTGTTCTAAAAAATGTTCTTCATATTCCTGGATTGTCTACTAATCTGATATCTATACAAAAATTTACCAGAGATATGAATTGCAAAGTGACTTTTTATCCCTCTTATTGTGAATTTCAGGACCAGAGTTCGAGAAAGATGATTGGAATTGCTAAGGAGAAGGATGGACTATACTATCTTGAGACATCAAATAACACAAGTAATATCAAGAATAGTTTACCTTTGTCATTTCTTTCTGAAAAATCTTCCAATAACAACAAAATCTGGCTTTATCATTTTTGTCTTGAACATCCCTATTTTGGAACTTTGAGAAACATGTTTCCTTCTTTGTTCAAAGGATTAAATGTCAAATATTTTCATTGTGATGTTTGCGAACTTGCAAAGCATAGACGTGTGTCTTTTCCAATTAGTAACAAAAGAAGTTTTACTCCCTTTTACTTGATTCATAATGGCATTTGGGGTCCCTCTACAATTCTTAATATTTCTGGTGCAAGATGGTTTGTTTCATTCATAGATGATTGTACCAAGGTCTTTTTGATTTTTTTACTTAAATCCAAATCAGATGTGAATAGTGTGTTTTTAAGCTTCCAAAACATGATCCAAAATCAATTTGGAGTGAGAATCAAGAGATTTATGTCCGATAATGCAAGAGACTACTTCAACCAGAGTCTATCCACCTATTTCCAAAAAGAGGGAATTATTCATGAGTCATCTTGTGTTAATACTCCATAGCAGAATGAAGTGGCAGAGAGGAAAAACAGCCATTTACTAGCCACAACCCAAGCCTTTCTTTTTCAAGCAAATGTACCTAAATCTTACTGGGGGGAAGCTATTCTTACTACCACACACATTATAAATAGGTTACCTTAAAGGGTTTTGGGATTTAAAACTCCTATGGAATTACTCTCACAATTTTATCCCAACCTCAATACCACAAACAATCTCACACCTAGGATATTTGGTTGTACATCATTTGTTCATGTTCACAGTCATAACAGGGGAAAGTTGGATCTAAGAGCGATTAAATGTATTTTTGTAGGGTATTCCTCAACTCAAAAAGGATATAAGTGCTATCATCCTCCTACCAAAAAATTCTATGTGTATGCAAATATCACTTTTGAAGAAAGTAAACCATTTTTACTCAACCTTATCTTCAGGGGGAGACTTCATTCATGGAAGATAAGGATAAAGACTTCTTTTTGCTTGATTTGTCCCCTTCTTCAACGTTTACACCCATTAATTCTTCTGAGTTGAAACCTGTTTCTGCTATGCCAAACTCAAACACTGAATTTGAGTCTGAACCCATTCCAAATACAAAAGATGTGACAAAAGATAATATTGTTCTTGATTCTATGAAGGAATTACAGGTGTACTCAAGAAGGAATGTTCCAGATCCTGAACCAGTGCCAGTCCAAGAACTTGATCCTAACTCTAGAAATGAGGTAACTACAGTTTTTGACTCTGTTTCTCAAAATACGCATGAATCTCCTAAAACTATAACTAGTGATTATGATCTGCCTATTGCTATTAGGAAAGGAACCAGAGAATGTACTAAGCATCCATTAGACCCAATCTCTAATTTTGTGTCATTTGAAAAATCTCACCATCCCACAAAAATTTCTTGTGAGCCTAAACACTATTTCTGTTCCAACTACATTATTCAAGGCATTATCCAGTGAGAAATGGAGGCAAGCCATGAAAATAGAAATGGAGGCCTTTGAGAAAAATCAAACATGGGAACTGGTAGAGTTGCCTAAAGAAAAAAATCCAGTGGGGTGTAAATGGGTTTTTTATGTAAAATACAAGGTAGATGGTACTACTGAAAGGTACAAAGCCAGGTTAGTGGGTAAGGGCTACACTCAAACCTATGGAGTGGATTATCCAAAAACCTTTGCTCCAATTGCCAAGTTGAATACAGTTAGGATTTTGTTATCATTGGCTGCAAATTACAATTGGCAGCTTCAACAATTTTATGTAAAGAATGCTTTTCTATATGGTGATATGGAAAAAGAAATATATATGAAGGTTCCACCGGGATTTGGAGGTCATCTAGAAGCAAACAAAGTATGCAGCCTGAAAAAGACTTTATATGCCCTTAAACAGTCTCCTAGGGCTTGGTTCGGGAGATTTGCCAAAGTGATGTTAGCAATGGGATATAAACAGAGTCAAAGAGATCACACATTGTTTATCAAGCACTTTGATTCAAGGAGAGTCACAGCTCTATTAGTGTATGTTGATGATAAAATTGTAACTGAAGATGATTAAAAGAGAGAGAATCTCTAAAACAGTGTTTGGCTAGAGAATTTGAGATAAAAGAGCTAGGGAGATTGAAGTACTTCCTAGAAATTGAAGTATCTCACTCACGGCATGGTATTTTCATCTCACAACAGAAATATGTGATGGATCTCTGAAGGAAACTGCAAAGCTCACATGTAAACCTGCAAAAACCAGCTTGAGGGAAAGTGTGGGAAAACACTTATTTATAGCTAGTTGTAATCTTGTAATCTGTATATTTATATTTGTATCTCTAGAATTAAGGACAAAAAATTAGGATAGACAATCCCTCAATTATAGGATTAGTTTTTTAGGAAGATTTAGTTTCCTAGTTTCACCCCTAGTTAGTTGTATATAAACCTAAGGTTCTTGTATAATTCTTAATGAGCAGTTTTTCAATATACATTCAGTTTCCACACTAATTTATTTCTTAGTTTTTCCACAGATATCAGACACAATGTCTCATTTGGGAAAAGTTAATGATGATAGGAACAGTGAAAGTGAAAAAGACAAGACTTACCAGTCAGAAAATTTCAAGTCTTTATCCATGGAAAATGTAGATAAACACTATTTTTCAAATTGGAATAAGAAAAAGCATACACTTATTAATTTTCTAATTTCTTATTTAAACAACATCATTACCCCAGTCCTGTCCACCATCATATTACCCCATCCCTTTCGTCTAGATATCAAGAATGTAAAATCTCAGAATTAAGATGATAACATTCTAGTTCTTTTATTTCATAATCCAGCAGCTCAATATTTAAGTAAAGAAAAGCCAGCCATCAAGACAATTAATAGTCCTATATAGCAATGATGAATTAAAAAAGAGGCATATAAAAAATGAAACTTTCTTGAAAATGTAAAATTGGATTAAATTGCACCTCATCATTTAAAGCAGCAAAAACTGCACTCAGACTATCAGCCTGTGCTAAAAAATCATCAAAACCTCTATTTCCATGGAGAGAGGAAAATATCGAATGGCGAACAGTAACATCAGCATCTGCAACAGCTGCAATGAGTAGCTTCTCTACAAGCTGTGCAAAACCCAATATTAATTTGTAAGCAAGAATATGAATCAGAAAGATTATGACACAGATAAATATTATTACATTAATCTCATCACAACTATTAATAACTACTAATTAAAAAAGGCAAACAAACCTCCTCAACAAGACGCCTTCGCTTTCCTCCAGCTCGGTTTGACCGAGTGGAACCAAATTGTGGGGATGCAATACAAGAAAAAGAATTTGCAACTAATTTGCAACAGCATAAAGCAGCATCTTTTCGCGTGGCTCCATCCTCATCATCAAGATACACAACAACTGATTCTCTAGCAAACCCAAGAAGTTCATGTCCCTAAACCATTCAATATTTTAGTGCTCAATTACGGTTTCCATAACACATCCTGTATAATATAGGTATGCAAACCTTGAAATTAAAACGAGCAAGAGTCTGCAAAGCAAGCTGAACAAGGGCCGAACCACTAAGCTCATACACTGGTTGGGGAATATTTGCAGCAGTGCCTCGAACCAAGGCAGCAGCTGGCCTTGCCTGAAAATAATGGGACTTTGAAAGAACCAAGGAAATGCAATCAAGAAGCCGATCTTGAATAGTGGGAAGCAAAGATGGAATACTGAAACAGAACCAATTATTTGTGAAATTAATATCCCCCAATTAGTCTCCAAAAGCATCTGAATACAAGGTCATGGCAGACCACATACCTGACAGTTATTTGCCTAAGTGCTTCAACAAGTGTAGGAGAAAGACCAGCAGAAAACATAACATCAAGGAGACCTCGTACATGGGACTCCATTGCAGGTCCCATGGCTTTTGCAATGTTTCCAACACAAGCCAAAGCTTCAAGCGAGGGTCTACCCTTGCGTGGTGCAATCTGCAGATATAGCATATGTAAGTAAAGTGTTAGAAATCTGGTTCCTTCTCAAATGAAAATAGCAGAAACTTCAAATTAAAAAACACGCACACAAGAATGCAACAAAAAGGGAAACCATTAATCATTAGAATTATGATACTCACTGCATCACGTAAGTGAGAGGTAATTGTCGGCAAATAGCGGACAAGGTCTCCGTCCAAAGCACCAGCCATCTCCCCTAGGGCGATAAACGCACTGGCACGTTCAGCTGGTAATCTTAGAACTGCAAGGATATGTTCCATGCATATCTACAAGATATCACAAGTCCAAATGCACATAATTGAAGTAAAAATAGCCACACAAAGAGTTCTCCATGCCAGTTATAAAAACGTTGTTGTATAAGGACCAACATTCACTAACCGTCAAGTAGTTTGTTACAAATCTGTCACGCAGGAAATGAGCAATGCGAGGTAGTAATGTAGTTATGCTAAGGCGAACAAGCCGATCACGATACTCTAGGTATTTAAGCACAATGTCAGCAACTTCTCTGTACCTTGACATCATAAATTCACCAGTGTTCCTGACCAGATTAAGTTTATCCACATCAAATACTAACATCAATCATATAGCAGAGGTAAAAGACAGGTACTTGGCAAGAATGTTGCATATTGATGGCACACAAGCAAAATACTCATTCCAGTGTACCACTAAACAACACATACACAACTATATATCATTTCATATGGCACTCAATAAAATATTTTTCCCATATGGAATAGATAATATTCTTTTTTTTTGGGGGGGGGGGGTGGGGGGGAAGGGGGGAACAAATTGACTCAAAGCTAGAAATAAAAAATTACTGAAGCCAAAGTCATTTTTCATTAACAAATAATTTTTAAGACAATCACACCGACCTCAAAAGCTCTCCAACAGCAAGCAAAGAACCATGTATACTATGAATAGGAGCATTTTTCCCCAATCCATCTTGCGTAGCCTCAAACATTCGATAATACCTGTTAAACACCAACAGTTTAACATTGAAACTAACAAAGAGCATTTGAAAATTTAAGTTCAGAAGTTACAAAAATGAAAATTACAAGAAAGTAGACAATAAACCTTGCCTCATCTACAAACAAAAAAAAAACAGCATCCAAGGAATGTAACAAAGCCAAGCAGGCCTGAACTCCATGAAGATTAGCCCAGTACAAAGCACTAATACAGCAAGGCAAGTTATAATTCCTCTACTCTTGAGTTTCTTTGCAATTTAGTGAACATGGTCAGACCAAGTAGGAAAAGGGGAGATTTCATTCAAAAAGAAGGATTTATAAAAATCAAGCAACGGGAACCGCAAATAGGAACTCAACTCAGATGACCAGAAACTAAGAAACTATGACAAAAAGTTTCTACATACGTTAATTTATTTTTAAAAAAAAATCTTAAAGCTAGGAGTGCTATTGTTGCTATTTAGCTCAAATTTATGAAAAGAAAAAGAATGAGAATGCCAAAACTTCATAAATTAATAAACTAACCACTGCACTCGCCAACGCGTCTCACGTTTTTCAATAACACGAAGGCACGCTCGCAATGCCTCCACAGCACGCTCACGAACAGCCAATGTTGGATCCCTCAATGCAACCCAAATAGCATCAACAAATTCAGGCACATGAACATTGAATACAGTAGAAGCATTTTCAGCCATTTCCTAGTGTAATAAAAATGCAAATCTAGATTCAATAGAATAATCTTTTTCAACAAATATAAACTAAAATTCACTTAAACAATATACTGATTTCCCATATAAAATCAACAAATAATCCCTTTCAAGACACCAATTCGTAAAGAATAAAAAAAATCCCACATCAGACTCACCTTCAAAATTAAGACAGCAGCAAAACGGCGATACTCCACTCTCTCCCCATGAAGCCACTCCAGGGCAGTTTTGATCTGAGAAATAGAGGCATAGACTTTATTTTCTTTCCCATTGAATTACGCTACAGAAATTAGGGATGTCCTCAACAAACCTGAAACTCCACTTCATCTGCAGTCATTGCACCACCAGCTCTAGCTAGGTGGCCAAGAACTTTACTAGCAAGGACGAGTATTTCAGGATCACGCTTAAACTCGAAGACAGTCCGCATATAATAAGAAAACTTGGAAACCTTAGACGCATTCTCCCCAAGTGCCACGTCTATCAACTCGTCAATGGCTCTTAAAGCTCCCATGTTTTGTGCAACATCGCTACTTTCCAATAGGCTCGAAATTCGATCATATAACAGATCCATAAAACGGGAAAATGCTTCCCCGCTAAGATCACGAGCTTCTTCTTCCAAATGCTTTTTCAATGCTAATGGAGCTCCTTCCTGTTCACAATAATGCAAAGCCAAAATTAAACTCCCTTCAATGAAATATAATCAATTGAACTGTTGAAGTAATCTTATTATTGATGGTTTAGGGTTTACAAATACTTAGACAAAAGCCAAATATTCGCCCAAGGAATTTCGAATTGTTTCCACTTTCCAGAACTCTACAAGAGAACAGAGAGAAAAGCATGGGACTGAGTGGAAAAAGATTACCCTAGGGTTGCCACGGGTGCAGAGGTTGGCGAGTATGCGGTTGAGCGTTTCGAAGCTTCCGCCAGCGGGGCCAGAGGCGGCGGGCCCGCCGCAGCGGAGGTTCTGTAAAGTCGACGCCATTTAACACCTCCCTCGCAAACTGTTGAAAATCCAATCCTAAAACCCTAATCTATAGTTTATTGTTTGAAATGTCTCAGATCTTCGCTCAAGGCATCGAATCCAACCACGCTCAAGAGAGAAGAAGACGGCAGTAGGAAGAAAAAAAAAAAAAAAAGAACTTTCCCAATTAATAATAAAAATAATGACGTTGAACGTACGCGTGGATTGGGTGCACCACCAAAATCTCAGCTTGACAAAAGAAACAGAGCCCTTCTGGCACTTTCTTCACCTCTGTATTTCTTTTTCTTCACAAAATAAATTTTAGTGACGGTAACATTTAGCTCTGGATGGTTAAAAAAAAGTTTACAATCGCAGTCGTTGCAACCGATCAAAAATTATTTTGCTTGATTGACACGGTCAGCTACAACGAATTTGTCTTGTACGGGCACCTGCTCTGCCCATTGGTAAAATTTTATAAAAATTAACTTTTTATAATAATAAAAATTGGTAAAAAATTAAGATGATATTTATGAATATAAATTTCTAATTAATATTATTTTTTAAATTTAGTAAAAATAATTTTTAAATATAAAATATTATTTTAAAATGAAATTTTTTCATTTTTTAGTTCACCCTTTTGAGTGGAATATTAATTAGTAATTGACACATTAATATTGCATTTACTTTATGATCCCATATTGTAAAATTTTTTTTGGGGGCAAATTTAAAAAACTAGGTAATTTTTATTTATGGTAAAAATCAAAATTTCACAACACCATAAATTTCATTAATATTAGATGATAGTTGAAACATAAATAAAATTTTAAGGTTGTTTGTTTAGTATTGCCTATTTTTTCAAAAATTTTGTTTCTATTTTAGTTTGTTTTGTTTCTAAAATTTTAAATATGTAAAATATATTTTACAAGTAATATTATTTTCATTTTTATTTTTTAATAAAATTAAAAAAAATTTATTTTTTTAAACGAAATATGATATAATTTTGGAATAATGCATTTGCATGCTCGTGATGATCATAATAATAATTATTATTATAATAATAAATTATCTAAAGTAATCTATTATGAATTTTGAAATAAGTTAAAAAAATTTTATTTATTTTCATTGATGAATCTATGTTTTTTTTAATGTTCATTTTTATTATATATAAAAAAATTTATTGATAAATTTATTAATTTTGTTAACAAAAAACATGTTTAAAAGAAAGTTTTAAAAATATTGAAGATAAACTTTTTTAAAATTTTTATTGGTGTTAGTGACACTTTTCTTCAACATAGATATCCATGTCTACTTATTTTATTTTGATATTAATTTATATTTTCTTACTATTAATCGCTTTCAAATACAGTAAAGAATTTTTCCTGTCAGCTATTTACCCTTCCTTTAAAGCAAATGTTCCAAAATATTTTATCACTATTTTCTATTTATAAAATATTTCTTTTGGATTATAAAAAGGAGAACTATTATAAAATTTTTTAGGTGAAATTTTTAAATTTGTTGTAAAATAGAATTTAATAAAAACCTAAATAAAAAATAAAATTCAATAAATTGATAAAATTTAATGTGAATATCAATAATATGTAAAAAAAATTATTAAAAATATTATTTATAATTTAAATTTGATAGATATTTATTTAATGATAAAAATTATGTTAATATTTTTACTAAAAATATCTATCTCAAAATATATATCAAAATTTATTAAAATTCTTTTAATTTTTACACATTTAATTTACTTAATAAGATTTTTTAATCTAATAATTTTAAATTTTAGTTTTAATTTTTATTTAATTATTTTTAATTAAAAATTTCATAAATTTCATTTAAGTTTTTCCCTCGTAAAATTATTTCCTTTGTTCTTTTGAACAGAAGTAAATTTTGTTTTAAAACGATTTCTTTTATTGAATTTAGAGCATGGTTTAATTCCTAAAAGATTTTTAAAAAAGTTATTGGTTTAAAAATTAAGCAACAAATTTTAAAATTATGCTTCACTAAAGGGTTGCAAAATGGGCTTTTTTTACTATCAAAATCAGCAATATTTGGGCCCTATCCGTCGTTTCAAACTTTTGAGCTATGTGAAACACCAAGTGGTTTGACCACATCCTTCTAAATTTGTAAGAAATGACCCCAAATTTCTTTATCCGTCTATCAAAATAAAATTTAATATGTTGAAAGTAATTATATAATTTTTATCATAAGTTTACTTGCAGAGGTAAGTGATGTGCTTTTATTTTTAAAATTTTAAATTTTATTGTACAATTTAATATTTATATGTTATTAAAAACTCTGATAACTAATATTCATGTTTTCAATTTTTTTATATATTTTTTAAATAAAATTATCATTCAAAATAATTTAATAAAAATAATATATATAGTTACAAATAATAAATATTGAGCATTAATTTTTTGGATATTAAGATTGAAGAAATTAATAGTGATAATAATTAAAATTTAAATAAAATTATATACTATTTTTATTGTTTGGTTTTGAATTTGTTTAAAGGTGGTGAAAAAGTAAATTTTAATGAATTTACTAAGTTTGACGTAAATAAATATGTTTAACTAGCTTCAAAAGAAGATATATTTGGTAAAACCTAAAAACCTTTGTTGCTTAAAAAAATAAAATTTAAAAGAAAATGCATCATTGTTTTACAAAGAGTTAATTACACTTTGACTCTTGAACTTTGAAAAAACGTATAAATTGGTGTCTAAAAAAATAAAATATATAATTTGTAATATGAACTTTTAAATAATATGTCATTTTAATTCAAATGTACAAATTGCATCATGAATTTTTAAATAATATATTTTTTAGACCATTTTTATTGAAAAAATATTGATAATATATCTGCTGAATACATAATTTGATAATATTTGTCAAAAACTTTACATATAAGTTGATGTGTTCAGCAAGATTAAAGTTTGAATTAACATGATACATAATTTGAAGGTGTAATGTGCAAATTATACATTTTATAAAAGTTCAAAATATAAATTTTACATTTTATTTCTTTATATATCAATTTTAACATTTTTCTAAAAATTTAAGTACCAAAAATATAATGAACTTTTTTATAAATTTCATTAGAACTAAAAAATTAATTAAAAGTCCTTTTACAAATACAATTTACTAATAATTTACAACAAATTCCTTTTAGGAAAAACTAATAAAGTAAATCATCATAACTGGCTAGACAAGCACATTCTTTTTCATGAATTTTTGTTCTCATATAGTACATGATGAGGATGATCAAATATTTGTTTCATGTGTACAAAAAAAGTGTGAGGGTTTAATTTATTGAGAGGTTGCTCTTCTTTTTCCAAGCCTTGGTTGGATAGGTGTAAAGTGCGAAAGATGATTTATTTGAAGACAGTCGATGCGGTGTTCATATAAAATGTCCTTTAAACAAATTATGTAAAAATGAATCAACTCCTATGAAAATGGATAGATCCATTTTGAAAAATATTGATCTTTAATGAAATAGATTGATGTCATAAGATATAAATCCGAAAATTTATAATTAGACCTGACTTAAAGAGTTGCCATCAATCTTTTTTGTTAAAGTATGATTGGTCACTTAATTGAATCTGTTATACTTTAAAGAAAGGTCCCAAGTTTGACTTAAGTATTTTTAAAATGTGGATTTTAGCCTACAAAATCATATCTAGATCCAAGAGTACAGTTACGTGTAAAAAAAGTTATAGTACTCTCATAACAACCATCAAAGGATGATACCAGTTTAAGTTTATATTATCCAAGCCTTAAAATGTGTTTGTAATTTTATCAAGTAAATTTAATATTGAAAATTTGTCTTAAAATTACTCTAATCATTTGATAGTAATTTAAGATAATTTTTTTATCTCAAAAGTATTTATGAAAACTCATGTCCCACTCCGAAGAGGCTTTGTCAATGAATCCATTAACATTTTTTCTTTTTGAAAACAATCAATAAAATCTTTCAATCATTTGATAAGATTTTATATTGATACATATCCCCAATAGTTAGTTGAAATTTTTATTTGAAATTTTTTTTTATAAATTTTTATAAAAAAATGATCATTGAATCTTTCAATAGTTTAATAATACTTAACTTAGAGATTTAAATCCTTCAATTGTTTGATAAGATTGACAAATTATTTTTTTAAAAAATTCATTAAATCTTCCAATCGTTTGGTAGTACTTAATTCGATATTTGAATATTTCAATCGTTTGGTTAGATTTTATAAATTCACTATAAAAAAATTATTTTAAATATGTATAAAAGAAGAAAAAAAAACAATTAAGTGAAATGAAAAGATATAGAAATAAACCAATTACGAAATAAATCGAGCTAAAGTTGAAAATACTCCAAGGCAAATATCAAGCCTACTCCATTTTTAGGTTAATGGATTGGGTTAAAGCCACCAATTTTAAGCCTACTCCATATCTGGGCTAATAGATTGGGCTAGAGCCAAATATAACCTAACACTAATCCAAGAAACCAAGGCCAAGGTAATTCAAGTCCAATAACAAATTTATTTCTTCATTTTCCTTGTTATTACAACTCATTTTATCTTTTTCAATAGTCAAACCACTTTTCTAGTAGTTCACTTGTATTTTTTATTTCACACCTTAACTTCAATTTTCCTTCTCACTAATGTCACGATGTACCTAAAAATCTTGAATACTTATGAGCACTGGTCACTTTTCCATAAATAGGCTAGGACCCGAGCCAAATTCCTGCTTTAAATTTCTTTGTGGCTTTCTCTTTTTCTGTATGAATTGATTTTTTTCTTTGCCCAATGGTGTCTATTTACTGTGTATTTGGATGTCTTGCCTTTGTGTTTTAAATTGAACTAAAAACACTCCCAAAATGAAATCCCACCAGAATAAAAAACACTAAATTTGCTGCCAACTTTTTTCTTTATTTTTCCTTGTGAATGTTGTCATCAGTGTCCCTTCTTTTCTAACCTCGGTCCTGTGGTGCTTTTTTATAGAGATCTAGTTTCAAATTATGAGAACTCTTGATTTAAAAGAGTTTTAATTTCACTTTAAGCTGAGACTTTAATTCCAATCAAAAGCCTTTAAATCTAAAAAAGTCCAACCTTGAACCAATTTGGTTTTACCTTAACTTTTTTTTAAAAATAATAATAACTTTAAACTAAATAGAATACCAAAAATATATAAAAAATTCAAAGCCTTATATTAAAATATAAATTGATCTCAGACTAAATAGGATGTTTACATTACCCCTCCTTACTCATTTTTTGTGGAACAAGAATTGTGCAAAGATATAGACACTTATTACATTTAGATTTGACACAAAGAAGAAAATTTTAGATACTCTCATCTATAATAAAGATTCACAATTTACAACTAAAATTTTAAACATTCGTAATTTGAAATCCAAGAATTCTCAACTTGAAGTTCAGAGGTTCGTAATTAAATTTAAATATTATCAATTTGAATTTAAAAGCTTGCAACACATTCAAGGTTCATCCAAAAGTTCAAAGATTTGCAAATAAATTGAATTTAAAGATTCATAAAAGTTCAAAGTTCACAAAAGATTCAAGATTCTAAAAAATTCAAAATTCACAAAAGATTCAAAGATTTACAAAAATTCAAAATTCGCAAAGATTCGCAAAAGATTTTAAAAATTCACGAGTGATTCAAGATTCATAAAAATTCAATGATTCATAAGTGATTCAAGATTCGTAAAAATTTTCAAAGATTCGTGAGTGAAAAATTTTAAACATTTGCACATAAAATTTCAAAGATCCTCATATGAAAATTTTAGAGATTCATATCCAAATTTCAAAGATTCGTAATTAAAACTTTTAAAGATTCAAATCCAAGATTAAGGTTCTTATTTAAAAATCTTAGAGATTCACATTTAAAATTCAAAAGTTCACATTCGAAAAATTTTTATTAGAGGTTTATATCTAAATATTCAAAAATTTATACATTCAAAAATTTTAGAGATTCACATATAACATTCAAATATTCACATTCCAAAAAATTTAGAGATTCTCATCCAAGTTTCACATTTACAAAAATTTTCATAATAGTTTTAAAATCTCATCCTAATAAAACCCCATGGACAAAAGGCTTACCAACTTTGAAAAATATATAAAAAAAGGCTTCTCTTATCAGAGGCTCAACAACTTTTGAAATATAAAAAAGGGATTCTTATTTGAAAGAGATCAAAGGTTCATTCAAATATTCAAATCGAAGATTTGAGATTTTCACCGAAAGGTTCTTGAGATTTACATAATTTTTAAGATTCATATCAACGATTCAAAGATTCACATTTGGGAATATTAGAGATTCACATCCAAGATTCAAATATTCTAAATTGAAAAGTTCAAATCTAAAATTCAATCTCTTAAGGATTTACATAAGAGATTCTCACAGTGAAATGAAAAACCTCATTTAAATAAAAGCTATGAAACTTTAAAAACTAGAAGAGCTCCTTAACCAAGGTTTACCAACTCTTTTCAAAATCATTTACTTCATCTAAAAGGTTTTAAACTTTATCTTTGCAAAGTTTTCCTCATACAAGGATTAAAATCTCATAAAAAGGCTTTATTTTTGCAAAATATTTCCTCAATTGAGGATTATTTTCTTACTCATTTTTTCAAAATTTCCCATCAGAAATCAAAATCTTATCTTCAAAAATTATTCTTCACCAAAGATTAAAATTTCATCTTTGGAAAAACTTATCATCAAGTAAAAATATTTCACATTCTCACCATTTCAAGATCTAAGATCATAACTTCTTACCAAATAAATTACATGAGTATAAAGTTTATGAATGCAATGTATGAAAGCAATGTTTATGAATGCAATGCATGAATACAATGTTTATGAATGTAATACAAGAATACAACTTTAAATGTGGCAAAAAAGGTTCTCAAGATCATTCCAATGTCTTTATTCTTCAAGTTCACAAATGCTTCTTTTTCAATCTTTTAGGTGATCATAGCTGCCCTATGATATTTTTTTAATCTCATCATTCATAATTTTTCTTTTAAGCTTTTCAATACTAATGATTTTAGAATTAACTCACAAATTTCATCAACTGATCCATTTCTATCATTTGCTTAAAACTTATAAACTCCATTAACTGAACCATTGCTATTTTCATCACTTGATCACTATATTTGCAAAACATTTTCTCAAGCTTTTTTATTCTTATTTCATTTTCTTCTTACCTTTATCATTCTAGATTTCCTTTTAAATAAATGCATGAATCTTTTATGAACATTATCATTCATTATTTATCATTATTTCAACTCACAACAAATGTAATGCAGCCATTTATTTCCTCATTTCATTTTGGGGATGTAAAATTGGTAAAAAACAAGAAAATTAGAGGAAATAAGTATTCATTATTGAAAGAAATAAATGAAATCTAGTCAAGAACAAATAAAAAATGAATAAAAAAAAATTACTATGACTTTTTGGATGGGATATTAACATCCAAATAATGAATATTCAAACAATTTTGAATTCTAATTCAAGATTCTTTCTTAAAAACACATTCCATTAAATTCCTAAATTATTTTGAACACATCAAACTTTACCCCAATTTAGTAGAATCTTTAGATGACATTGATTTTTTCAACTCATATATATATATATATATTTACCTAAATTGTCTTTTTCAGATTTTCAATTTGAATCTTCCTTATTTTTTCTTTTTTTTTCATGTCTTTCTCATTTTTTGTTTCTCATTTTTCTTTTTCTTTTCATTTTTTTCACTTTATTCATTATTGGCACCCTCATCTAATTTCAAACCAATCCTAAAATACTAAAACAAATCATTATCTCATTGTCCTATCATAAATATGCCTTAATTCAATATTTAACACTTTAATTCAAGCATTCATATTTGATCAAAATAGATTTTTAAGGGATGTGATATAGGCTAAGGTGAAGCGTTATGAACAAAAAGATAAAATAGGCTTAAAACATGTATTTAAAAGTGTAGACATCCATTTTTGTTCAGGCCTATTGAGGATCAAGCTCGAATGGGCCCATTGGGACCTAAGCCCATTTAAACCCACAATTGGGCCCAATGAGGTTCAAGCCCGATTGGGCCTAGTAGGTCCAGACTCGATTGGGCCCATCAGTGTTCAACCCATTTAGGCCTATTTGGGTCCAAATGGATAGCTTCTTTTTATTATTATTATTATTATTATTATTATTATTATTATTATTATTATTATTATTGTTGTTGTTGTTGTTGTTGTTATTCCTTTTATTTTTATTTTTATTTTTATTTTTATTTTTATTTTTATTTTTATTTTTTATTTATTTTCATTTTCTATTTTTTTCCTATTTCTTTTTTGATTCCACCTGTATGAGAAAATTAGAATCAGAATCCTCTTAGTCAATTTAGAATCAAATTAATATGATTCCTAAAATTTTGAACCTAAAATTTCATTTGGACAGAATGCAATCCCAGAAATCAAGCCTGGGATTGATTCTGTTCGTTTCATGAATCGATCCTAAGCTGCCTATAAATTGGACCTATTTTATAGAACACAGATATGGAGAAAATAGATAAAAAAAATAGAGTGAAAATCACTAAAAGAAAGTTTGAGAAATTTCGAGCAGAAATGGTTTTGGAAATTGATCTTGGGGTTTTTGAGTTAATTTATGGTTTTGGGAGTAAATTCAGCTTTTTTTATGTGAATTTAAGGTTGTCGAAGGTTCGAGGAAAGCTTAGAACTATCTGAGAATTTTTAAAAATTTTTTTTGGATTTTTTTGAATTTTTTTGGGTTTTTTTTTTGTTTTTTGAAGAACTTTGAATTTTTTGGTGGAATTTTTCGGTAAAGGTTGAAGTTTCTGGCGAGATTCCAGCAAGATTTTCAGAATCTTATAGGTTTTTTAAAAATTGATGGATTTTTCAGTTTTCAGTTGCATTTTTTGGTGAAGTTTTCAAAAATCGATGAAATTTTCAGTTTTCGATTAAACTTTTCAGTGGATTTTCTAAAAAGAGGTCAGAGGATTTTGAGAGTAGAGAGAGAGACTCTAGAATTTTTGAGGAAAAACGTAAAAGGGTACCTTTTTTACCACTATAGAATAACATCATTTTGATAAGCCAGGATCCGTGTCGACCCGAAACTACGCGCTGACCCGCGTCCTGACTTGACCTAATTATAGGTTTTCCCTTTTTTATTTTTTATTATTTTATTATTTCTATTTTATTTTATTTTCATCCATATTTTTATTTTTTTTGTTTATTTTTTTAAAAAAGAAAAAAAATTGTTTTGTCATTTCTTAAGCAAAAGGAGACTCTTTCTAAAAGAAAAGAAAAGGAAAAATGACAAAAAAAAGTCAATAATTCATTATTAAATTATTTGGTAAATTATAAAAATGAGCAAGGCTTGGATAATTCAAAATCAAACTAATACCATCTTTCAGATGGGTACTTTGAGGGTGTTATAACCTTCCCAATGCGTAATATACTTTCGAACCTTACATTTATTTTATAGATCAGCTTCAATCAAGTGGTCAACACACCTAACAAAAAAGATTGGTGGTGACTCATTTTCATTTCAAGTCTAGTGGTAGGTCCACGGATCTATACGTTATAACAGTTTGACGACTCCACTGGGGACATTTAAGAGTCAAGCTAATAAATAATTTTTTATTATTCAAGCCTTGCTTAATAAGTTTAAAATTATTTTATTCCCTTTTATTGCTTATATTTGCATTATTATTTATTTTCCTTTTCATTGTGTATACTTACTTATTTTTCATTGCTTATATTTGCCTAACTAACTATCTATTTATATATCTGTAATTCATTTGCATATATATAACATAAGCCTTCTACTTGAGCTTTACCTTTATGAGGGAGTGAAGTGCCTATGCCTTCGTGAGATTTCATGTCTCTGCATGGGCCTGCGAAACACTTTCACTCAGATTAAACTTTTTTCATTTAAAGCCTATGATGGGTAAAGATTGGGTACCTTATTAGTCTGTAATGGATCATGATATAAGAAACAATTTAGAAACATTTTAGAAATGGCCCAAATTTATATATAGTTGACTTTAAAAGCCCAACCATAGATAGAGCCTTATTTTTCACCCTCTATAGTTAACCCAAATCTAAGGTCATGTTGTTATTTTGCTTGTTTTATAGTGTTTATTTTTTTTATTGAGGTGATTAACCGATTTTCTTATCTTCTTTTATTTATTTTCTTGTGCATTTTCATATACATACATGCAAGTTAAATATTATGCTTACTAACTCTTTTTCTTATTGTGTATGCATGCATTCATGCATCATTACATTCATTCTCATGTATAATCTCATAAATCCATAAACATCATTCTAAATTTGTACCATAATTATGAGAAATCAAGGTTCAATGATAGATCAACATCAGTATTACACTTGAGCTAGAGTAAAAAAAATGGAGCAAGACAATGTAGACTGGTTTGAAAGAATAGAAAAGGCCTATGAGATACCTAAAAAAAAATTAAGCAAAATCCTAAAGGCTCTAGAAAAGGGAAATAGAGGAATAGTAATAGAAAAAGATATCTCACAAGAAGTTACTGAATCAGTATATCTTTCAAGTTTCGATCTACATTAAACTCAAACTATTCAAAGTGTTCATCAACAACAGACCATGTTCTCAAATTTCAATCAAAGGAATGTTCAAAGCTATACAAATCTTATCTTCACTGAAAAAGCAGATAAGCGAACCTAAATTTTCAAAAGTGGATGAGACTAAAAAAAAAAAAGACTACAAATGGCTGTACCCCCAGAAGACTCTAAGATTGATCAAGTTATGAGTATGATTGAAAAAAAATTACAAGCTATAGAGGGCATTGATTTTTATGGATCCGTGGATGTTGTCAACCTTTGTCTAGTTTCAGATATTGTGATTTCTTCAAAATTTGAGGTACCAAAATTTAAAAAGTATGACAGTACCAAGTACCCCATTACGCATATCACAATGCATTGTCGTAAGATGACAGCACATGCTAGCAATAAGAAACTGCTAATGCATGTATTTTAGGATAGCTTAATCGGGTTTACTGCAAGGTAGTATGTCTAGTTGGATAGAACTCTTATTAAGTCATGAAATGATTTAACTCAATATTTCATCAATCAATATTGCCACATCATAAACATGGCTTCTTCTAATCACCTTTTGTTATAAGGTATGAAGAAAAAAGCATCTAAGTCTTTCAAAAAATATGCTCAAAGGTGGCGAGATGTTGCTACTCAGGTCTAGTTTCCCTTAACAAAAAAAGAAATAACAATGCTATTTGTAAGCACTCTAAAGTTACCTTATTATGAGAAGATAATAGGGAATATGATAAAAATTTTTACAGATATGGTGATCTTATGGGAGATTATTAAAAATACCATCAAGAGTGGTAAGCTTAAGGAAAAAGAGACCGACAGTGCCAAAGAAGGTGAGATCCTAAAATAAAATAGGATAAAGCCCAAGCAATGAGTTTTAAATGACAATAATCCAAAAATTATGCTTCACATCCACTATATGTTCATCCTACTTACTATTCATAGCCAATAATGTTGCACAAGTTCTTTACCAGCCTTATCTCCTAATCGTGAATAATGCCATTCTAAATCTTTATCAACTAGTTTTTCAAGCACCTGCATATAGGCCTTATCTTGTTATTACACCAGTTCTAAAGTCTAACAATCAAACGAGTAATTTAAGAAGATCTATGGGCAATCAAAATAAAGCTCATATTGATCATTTCTTCATAACCTATATTAAACTATTTTCAGAACTGGTTAAAAATGATCTAATATCCCTAGTCTTTTTGGAATCATTGAAGTCACCCTATCTCAAATGGTACAATGTTAATGTCACATGTGATAGAAACTTATCATACTTTTAAGCATAAGATGTAAAGTTTGATTCGAGCAGGCTCGATAAGCTTCAAGAAATCATGAGAGCTGAATATCTATAAAAACTCTTTACCTAATCATCTAGAGGCATAACTTTAGGAAGGCTGATTGAAACTGATTATCATTTTAAGATTTCTTGAGAATATGGATCTCTTTTATGAGCTTGGATTTTAGTTTATTTTTATCATTTTAATAAAAGTGACAGATATGATGCATTCTTATGACATTTCTCTTTTGTGTGAGTCATCACTATTTACTTTTACCTTCTCACACCTTTTTCTATATCCATTATTTAATTCTAAATAAGAAATGTTTAGATAGTCAAGACAATAATTCAAGATTCAATTTTAAAAATATTGTTCATGATGATTTGATTGATAGATGAAGATTGTTGATTTATTGAAACTACTAAATAAAAAGAAGATAAATCTGATGAAGAATGTTGGAAATGATGTGACACATGATCTTTGTGATTGTTCACTTACAAGCTTGCTCTTAATCGATGAATGTTTTTCACTGAGAGTATTTATGTTTGAAATAAGAAATGATCATTTTTCTTCTATCTTTTAAAAAATAAAATTATCCCTTGGTATCTTATTTGAGCCTATTGAAAATTTCTTTTGAGAAACCCTAATCAAGGATCACCCTCACATTGGAGATAAAGTTTGAGAAATTTTTTCATCTTTAGGGGCAAAGCCCTTTTATGATCAAGTTTTTTTGACAAATGAAAAAATAAAAAAATAAAAAATTAATGAGACAAAATGCTAATGTGCTCCACAAAAAAAAATTGATAGGGCAAAATGCCAATATGCTTCACCTAAAAAAAGAAGTAATAAAAAGAAAAAAAATGATGGGACAAAATGTTAATGTGCTATGCCAAAAAAATAAACAAAAAAGAAGAAAAAAAATTTTGATGGGGTAAAACACCAATGTGCTCTACAGGAAGAAATGATACTTAGTTTGATTACCCTCTAAATGCAATTTAAGCCTGTTTTATCTTTTTTTTTTACACCATTTATCTTAACCTACGTTATATCCCTTAAAAGTCCATTTTGATTAAATGTGAATACTTGATTTGAAAAATCATGAATTGAATTGAGGCAGGTTTACCATTAGATTATATGAAGCTTTGATCGAAGTGTCAACAAAAGATGAAGAGAAAAAAAAGTAAAAAAAAAGAGAAAAAATCAAAAGTAAGAAAAAAAGAAAAAAAGAAAAAAAAAAGAAGACTTAAATTGAAAACTTGAAGGACGATTTAAGTGAAGATGAAAACTTAAAAGAAAAAATAACTTTATGTAAAGGCCCCAAAAAGAGGATGATGATGATTAGCTCAAAGATTGAATATTCTAATAGAATGTATTTTTGAAAAACGATCTTGAGTTTGAGTTCAAAATTGTCTGAACACTCATTATTTTGGATTAATGTCCTATTTAAATAAATCACAGTATTTTGCCGTTATTCACTATTGAGTTGTTCTTGACCTTACCTTATGTTTTTTCAATAATAAAGATCCATTTTTCCTACCCCACACCAAATGAACATTCTCTAAATGAACAAAAAAAATGCGTCATATCTGTCACTGATTTGAATGATGGTAAATAAATAAATGATATTTTTCATAAAGAGTTTTTCATTCTTTTAAAAGAAATTCAAGATGAGATAAATAGAAAGAAGCATGAGAAAATGATTTAGAAAGGGGCAAACAAGATGACCCAATGATAAATTCAGTGATAGACATAACTTATGAGTTGTGACTAGATGAGAAGAATGACATGGATCAGCCAACAAATTTGGCTCTAAGATTATTAATACTAAGAAGCTAAGAAAGATTGGTGGAGTTTTGAGAATTTTGCTACCATAATTGAAATTTCATGGTATTGATATATTGTGTTTGCATTTGCATCCTAGATAAGGCATGCAAATATTTACATCTACTTGATATTGACTTAGTCCAAATCAATTTTTATGATTCGTGGTTCCATTTCGATCATTCATTTTTTATCTCAATTCTGTCCTGGTAGCTTTATGTTGACTTATGATTTTATCTCGATCACCTGATCTTAGCTCGGTCTAAATCATTTCTTATAATTCATGGTTTTGTGTTGATCATTCATTTTCGACCTCGACTCAGTCTTGGTCACTTTATTTTGACTTATGATTTCATCCCGATCACCTGATCTTGGCTTAGTTTAGATCATTTCTTATGATTTATGATTCCGTCCTGATCATTCATTTTTAACCTTGACTCGGTCTTGATCACTTTATTTTAGACTCATGATTTAATCTTGATCATTTATTTTAATCTCGATTTGATTTAGATCATTTTTATGAAACTTTTGTGAAGCATGGAGTTATACAAATCTTTTTATCTTGTGAATCTGAAAGTTCTTGCTAGCTTTACACCTTTACGAATCTTGTATCTTTGCGAATCTTATATCTTATGAATATAAAAATCTTTGTGAACTTTGCATCTTTACGAATCTAGAACTTTTACAAAACTTGGAATCTTACGAATCTTTCTTTCTTACGAATATGAAAGTCCTTGTGAATCTTATACCTTTGCAAAACTTAAAATCTTATGAATTTTTTTTTCCTGTGAATCTGAAAAGTTCATACGAACGTTGCAACTTTGTGAAACTTGGGGTCTTGTGAATCTTTTTTTTTATGAACCTAAGAATCTTTGCAAATCTTGCATCTTTGCTAATTTTTCTTTTCTTGCGAACCTAAAAATCCTTACGAATCTTATATCTTTACGAATTTTACACCTTTATGAAACTTGAAATCTTGCAAATCTTTCGTTCCTATGAATATGAAATCTTTGCAAATTTTGAAATCTTATGAATTTTTCTTTCCCACGAATCTGAAAGTCTTTGCGAACTTGAAATCTTTGCAAATCTTGGAGTCTTACAAATTTTTTATTCTTGTGAATCTGAAAACCTTTGTGATTTTTAAATTCCTTCAATTTGGTTAAACTTGAAACATTGGGATCTTTTCAATTTCAGTCCAAATTGTGAATCTTTAGGCTTAGAGTGAAATTTTGAACTTTATTTTTTTTTTACTTACAGTATCGTCTCAGTTATTTAATCTTGACTCGTGTGAGATCATCTTTAGACCTATGACATCAGTCTGGTCATTTATTTTTGACATTGACTCGATCTTGGTCATTTTATTTTAACTTACGACATCGTCCCAATCATTTTTAGACCTGTGACATCAATTCAGTTATATATTTTTGATCTTGACTCGATTCTGGTCATTTCATTTTGACTTGTGGTATCGTCCTAGTCATTTGATCTCGACTCATGTTAGATCATTTTTAGACCTGTGACATTAGTCCAATCATTTATTTTTTAACATCGACTAGGTTCTGATTGCTTCATTTTAACTTATGGCATCATCCCAGTCATTTGATCTTGACTCATGTTAGATCATCTTTAGACCTATGACATTAGTTCGGTCATTCATTTTTGACCTTGACTCAGCCCGAACCACTTTTAGGCTAGTGATATTATCCCAGTCATTTATTTAAGCTCGACTCCGATCGTATTTCGACTCACAACATTGTCATAGTCATTGAACATCGGCTCAAGTTAGATCATTCTACTTTCGACTTGAAGTTTACCCTGATCGATTTTACCTGTTAATTTGACTCGAATAGAATGTGTGTCTAGGTCTTTACATCATCTTTGTCTAACAAAGATATGCAAAGAGAGACAGCTATAGACACCCATTGTGTCCGGGCTCGTTGAGGATCGAGCTCGAGTGGGCCCATTGAGGTTCAAGCTCGATTGAGCACATAATCGAGCTCAATGAGATACAATCTCGATTGGGCCCAGTGAGGTCCAGGCCTGATTATGCCTAGGCCCAGTGAGATCGAGACCCGATTGGGCCTATAAGTGTTTGGCCCAATTAGGCCCATTTGGGTCTAAATGATAGCTTATTATTATTATTATTATTGTTGTTGTTGTTTTATTTTTTTTATTTTTATTTTTTTATTTTCATTTTCATTTTCCCTTTTTTTATTTTTTTCTCTTATTTCCTTTTTTTATTTCACCTGCACGAGAAAATCAAAATTAGAATCCTTTCAGTCAATTTAGAATCAAATCAATATGATTGTTGAAATTTTAGACCTAAAATCTCATTTGGACATAATGTAATCTCAGGAATCAAGCCTTGGATTGATTCTGCCTGTTTCATGAATTAATCCTAGACTGCCTATAAATTAGACCTATTTTATATAACACAGATACAGAGAAAATAAACAAAAAATATAGTGAAAATCACTGAAAGAAAGTTTGGAAAATTTCGGGTAGAAAGGGTTCTAGAATTCGATCTTGGGGTTTTGGAGTTAATTTACAGTTCGAGGAGTGAATTCAGGTTTTTGGAGGTGAATTCAGGGTTGTAGAAGGTTTGGGAAGGCTTAGAACTATTTGAGAATTTTTTTTGGATTTTTTTTGGATTTTTTGGGTTTTTTTAGGTTTTTTGAAAAACTTCAAATTTTTTGGTGGAATTTTTCGATGAAGGTTAAAGTTTCCAACGAGATTCTAGCAAGATTTTCAGAATCTGGTAGGTTTTCTATAAACTTGTGGGTTTTTCAATTTTTGATTGAATTTTTCGGTGAAGTTTCCAAAAATCGATGGAATTTTCAGTTTTCGATTGAACTTTTCGGTGGATTTTTTAAAAAGAGGTCAAAGGATTTTGGGGGTAGAGAGAGGCTCTGGAATTTTTGAAGAAAAACATAAAAGGGTACCTTTTATATCGCTCTAGAATGACATCGTTTTGGTAAGCCAAGATCTGCGCGTCGACCTGAAGACTGCGCGCTGACCTGCAGCCTGACCCGCATCTTGACCCGACCCAATCGCAGGTTTTCCCTTTTCCCTTTTTTTTATTTTTTGATTTCTATTTTATTTTATTTTAATCCATATTTTTATTTTCTAGTTTATTTAAAAAAAAAAAGCAAAAAAAATTGTTCTATCATTTTTTAAGTAAAATGAGACTCTTTCTAAAAAACAAAAAGAAAAGGAAAAATGACAAAAACAACAAAATAAAAAAAATCAATAATTTATTATTAAATTATTTGATAAATTATAAAAATGAGCAAGGCTTGGATAATTCGAAATCAAGCTAGAACCATTTCTTAGATGGGTGTTTTGGGGGTGTTATAAGCTTTCTCATGTGCAATCGACTTCCGAACCTAATATCTATTTTGTAGATCAGCTTCAATCAGGTGGCCAATCACACCTAATCAAAAAAGATTAGTGGTGACTTCTTTTCATTCCAAGTCTAGCAATAGGTCCACAGATTTATAGTTATGACAGAAGGGTTAAGAGCTAAAAGATTATTTCATCATTTGAAACACATTTGTTGCCTCATTTATTCATTTTTTTTCATTTTTTCCATTCTTTTATTTTTCGCATCCTTTCTTTTTCAATAGTTTCTTTTCAAAAGAAATTTACTCACAAAGAGTTTCTTCTACTTTACCTTTTAGATCATTTGTGGCATTCACTTCTCTTTTAATGAAGGGATTTTTTTTCAATTTTCATCATTGAGACCATTTGTGATTTTTTTTCTATTTTTTTCAAACAAATCTTTCCCAAAATTTACCTTCAATATGGAGGGTGATCCTTGATTAGGGTTTTTAGAAAAAAAATCATAATAAGCTAAAAAATGGTAGTAAATAGACAAATTTCATTTTCATAAAAGGTAAAAGAAATATGGTCATTTCTTATCTCAAATATAAATACTAAGTTTGAAGATCATTTATTAAACATAGACTTGCTTGTAGATAAATTATCATAAAGGACCATATACTTATGAGACATCTCTATTTTACTATTCAATGAATGGTCAAACAATTTTTAGAACTTGCTTTTTGAACTTTTTTTCCCTAACTTGCACAACTAATCTTCACATATCAAGTTTATCAATATGAATGAGTTTTCAAAATTGAATCTTATATTATAATCATTATTATTTGAATATTTACTATTTGGAATATGAGAATAAATATAGGATAAGGTATGTTAAGATAAAAACATATAATGGTGGTCACCTGAAAAAGAAAATACAATGAAAATGCATCATATTTACCATTTTTATTAAAATGATAAAAAATAAAATGAAATTCTAATATATAAAAAAAGCTTAGCATTATTCTAAAAGAAATTAAAAAATGATAAACAGCTCCAACTATCCTTATCATTGTCAAAACTATGCCCTCTTATGGTTAGATAAAGGGTTTTTACCAATGTTCGGCCCATCTAGCTCATCAAAACTCACTAAGCCTACTCTAATCAAACTTTGCACATTGTGCTTGAAAGCAAGACAAGTTTCCATAAAATGACCCACATTTTTATTGTGATAATTATAAGTGGCATTAGCATCATACCAGTTTGGATATAATGGCTTCAATGTTTCTAAAATAATTGGAGATACCAAGTCATTCTTGACTAGTTTGCGAATAACTTAGTGTAGGTTATAGGGAAAAGATCAATACGAGCTCTTTCTTGGTTGTTCATAGATTTTCTCAAACCATTCACTTAGTTATTAGGCTTTAAAGCTAGTGTAGTGATAGGACTAGACCTATATGTAAGTATTTGAAAAGCTAGTTGGTAAGTGGGTGGGTAAACTAGATATGGCATGAGTTGGTAAGGGACTTGCGTAATTCTATTAACTACAGGTAGTAAGCAAGATAAATCGGTGGTGGATATGAAGCATAGTTTCTAAATTATTGCCCCTCAAAATTCATAGCTTGAGCTTGAACTTCTTTATATTTAGGCATCTATCATTTCTTTGTATCGGTGGTCCATTCTTCCTTAAACTTGTCACTCTTGATGGCATTTTTGATAATTTTTCCTAAAATCATCATATTAGCAAAGTTTTTCGTTACATTTCCTAGCATTTTTTCATAGTAAGGTGCCTTCAGAATACTCATTAGTAGCACTGTAATTTCTTTTTCAATCAAAGATGGCTGAACTTGGATAGTTATGTCCCTCCACCTTTGGGTATATTCTTTAAATAACTCAATCATTTTTTCTTCATGCTTTGCAAGAGAGATGATCTTAAGCCAAGTTTATGATGTGTTGGTATTGGGTAATGAATATCTTTTGCCAATTCTTTTTATAAAGTAATACGAGCCCTATCCAACTGAACGATCATCTAGCAATAGAGCCAACAAGGCTGTCTTGGAACATATGCATCAAGAAATTTTCATTACTAGTATAAACAGTCATTTTTTTATAGTACATAATGACATGAGTCACTAGACACTTACTACCATCATATTTCTCGAATTTTGAGATTTTAAACTTTGGTGGGATAACTACATCAGAACCAAACAAAGTTTGATCACATTCATGAAGCCATAAAAATTAATTCCTTTCATGGCTCGTAACTTTTCTTCATGTATATTTATCTTCTAATAAGCTTTTGAGTCCTCTAGAGATTGACCACTTTCAACTTCTGTCATAAAGTTTAGGTCGAGAGGACCTACCCATTAGACACAAAAACTATAGAATCGTCACCAATCTTTTTTTCTAAAGGTGATTGGCCACCTATATGAATCTATCCTTTCTAAAATTATCCTAAGCCTAAGCTAAGGGTCCTTAAAAAGAATATGTTATAGTCTACATCAAAAGAACTAAGGTTTGGAAGTTGGTTACGTGCAGAGAATGTATTAGCACCCTTTTACGCCTAAAATTAGCATCAAATTAATTATGTGTTATCTTACCTAAGCCTTAATCAAAGATAGTTTTATCATGTAAATCATCAATTCCAATCTTTTTATTTATTTACAAAACATGGTGGTACAAA
The DNA here is from genome assembly GCF_047325235.1 of Durio zibethinus. Lineage (NCBI taxonomy): Eukaryota > Viridiplantae > Streptophyta > Magnoliopsida > Malvales > Malvaceae > Durio > Durio zibethinus. Next base: position 5,363,531 of record NC_143163.1, read on the forward strand.
AATTCTTTCAAAATATCAAGCAATCATGCAATAAATATTAAATCATACTATGCAAAAATTATCATGCAAATATAATATTATAAATTATACAAAATATCATGTAATAATATCATGGCTAAATCATGCTAAAATATTCATGTAAGAATGTCATGCAAATATATTAATTATCATGCAATAATAACTATCATGTAAATATATTATATCATGCAAATATATTATTATGCAAATATAAAATACCATACAAATATATTAATAACCATTCATGCAAATATATAATCATGAAATAAAATATAAACACACAAATATAATCATGTAATTATGCACACAATAAATATAGAAACATGCAATCAAATATCATTCAAATATAATATTAATCATGCAATAACATATATCATGCAATAAATATAAAATCATGCAATAATAATAAATAAATAAATAACCATCTAAATAAATATATTAATAATCATACAATCACACCAACAAATAAATTAATAATTATGCAAATAGACATATAATTAAATATATAAATGTGTAATAAACATGCAATTTAATATATAATCATACAAATAAAAATATATAAACAATGCAAATAAACATGCAATTAAATATATAATCAAACAAATAATAATATATTAATTATATAAATAAACATGCAATTAAATATATAATCATGCAAATAATAATATATAAATCATGTAAATAAATATGCAATTAAATATATAATCATGCAAATAAACATGCAATTAAATAAATAGTCATGCAAATAATAATATATAAATCATGCAAATATAATATTAGTCATGCAAAAAATAAATATAAAAATAAGAGTAAGTAATTAAATATTATAAAAGTTATGCAAAAATCACAAAAAAGAAGAAAGCAAACATTACCTCAATGGATCACGAGTTTCAATAATTTTTCACCTTTCAAAAATTGATGTTTTCTGCTATAAATTTTAGCCCTCTTTAAAAAAACTCCAATTGAATCTTCTTGCAAAATTTTTTTACTTAATTGCTTCTTTCTTGCTAATTCGAAATTTTTTCCAAATTTTCTCTCTTTTCAATGACCTCTATTTGATCATGAAGTGAATTGCTGTGAGGCCCCCCTTTTGATCTTAGATTCAAGGTCTTTATATAGAGTTGAATCTCTTTTGATTTGAAAAAAATTAATTCAACCGAATCTAGGATTTCTTTCCCAAGTTTGATTGTGTGTAATCTTTTCTTTTTCAATAGATTGAGACTCAAGTATTTCCAAAACTATTCAACCATTAAAGTTAAAATCTAAGATAAAATCCAATAGTTGAATTGAATCTAAGATTTTCTGCAAAATCCCACATTTTTCTCTTTTTTTTTCCTTTTAAAAAAGTTTTTTTTTACCAATTGACTTGTCTATTTTGACTAAAAAAAATAAAAATTAAACCAAAAATTAAAGTAACAAAATTAAAATACAAATAAAATTTAAGGCTTAATCTTTAGGCTCAAAATTCACATTTTCAATTAAGGCCCAATTGCACAATCAAAATCAAAATTTGAAACCCAAAGAATTTCAAAAAATCTCCTGATAAAATAGAGTGTCTATAGTTGTTCCTCTTTATGCATTTTCTATGAAACATGAATTATACAAAAACAAAAAACATTCATTTTGTTCGGATCAAGAAAAGTTGAAAAAGAAAATTACAAAGGCTTTTCCTTGACAAAGGTTTGAAACTTTCAAAAAAATAAAATGCTTTTCCACAATTTAGGCCTTGAAACTTTTTGCAAAAGAAAATACTCCCCCATAACTGAGTCTTTGGAATTTTGAAACATAAAATACTCCCTCACAATCGAGGCTTTGAAACTTTGAAAAATAAAATGCTCTCATATAACCAAAGCTTTGAAACTTTTGAAAAAAATAAAATGCTCCCCCACAATTGAGGCTTTGAAACTTTATGAAAAATAAAATGCTTCCCACAACTGAGGCTTTGAAACTTTTTAAAAAATAAAATGCTCCCCCATAATTGAGGTTTTGGAACTTTTGAAAAATAAAATGTTCCCTAACTGAGGCTTTGAAACTCCTTCATAACTGAGACTTTGAAACTTTGAAAAATAAAATGCTCCCCCACAGCTAAGGCTTTGGAAATATTGAAAAATAAAATGCTTTCCACAACTGAGGCATTGAAACTTTTGAAAAATAAAAAGCTCTCCCACAATTGAGGCATTGAAACTTATAAAAAAATAAAATGCTCCCCCACAATTGAGGCATTGAAACTTTAAAAAATAAAATAAAATGCTCCTCACAACTGAGGTTTTGAAATTTTTGAAAAATAAAATGCTTCTCCACAATTGAGGCTTTGAAACTTTGGAAAAATAAAATCCTCCCCAAACCTGAGGCTTTAAAACTTTTGAAAAATTAAAATGAGATCATTCTTACTTTTGAAAAAGCTCTTCCCTGATAGAGACATTGAAACTTAAAAAAATCTTACTTTATATTGAGTATTTGTATCTCGTTGGATTAATCATTGATTGCCTTCCAATTTCTTTTTCAAAACATTTCAACATCTGCTTCCCTTTCTACTTTTCATGTGTATGCAATGAATGCAAACAATGAATGAAAAGATCTTTCAAAATTTGCTTGAATTTCATGATTTGATTTTTAATTTTTCTTTCTTTCAAACATGCATTATGCATGGGATGAATATGATGAACACAATGTATGCGTACAATGAATGCAAAAGCCAAAGATTTTTCAAATTTTCATCCTAATTTCACAACTTAAATTTGATCTTTCTTTTCCAAATATACAATGCATGAGTGCAATAAATGTGATGATATATGCAACATGTAATGAATGCAGTGAATACAACACATGAATGCAAATTCCAACCTAATTTCAAACCTTAAACTTTTTTCTTTTTCAAATATGCATAATGACTGCCATTAATGAGTGCAATATTCTCAGCATGATGTATGCATGTAATGCATGTAGTGAATTTAATATATGCTACATAATTCATTTATCTTTTCAATTATGGTAAATCAGAGGGTTTTTAAAACTCTTGATTTATCCTTTCACTCATTTTAACTCATCAACACTTGTGGTTTTCAACATGAACTATCATGCACCATTAAGTAGTCTTATTTATTATATCATCTAAATCCAAAGTTTTCTTCTTTTCATGAGATCTCAATACTCTTTTTTATGTTTCTTTCTAGCTTCTTATCATGTTTTTCTTCAATTTTTTTGGAACTGGCTAGCAAATGTATCAACTGATTTATGATCCAAAATTTTTTTCATTAGCTTCATCATTTGATTTCAACATTTAGAATGTTTCTTTTCATTTGTAAGCCATAAGGATCAACATCATTTTAAACTTCTTTCATATTTTATATTTCATTTTCAATATACCCTAATCACTTCGAAATAATGCAAGGATCTTTCATAACAGTTATTTATTCATTCATCATTATTTCAATTCAATAACAAATGTAATCCATCACATTTTTGTAATTCATCATAGAAAGAAATAAATGGTGAAGAACAAAAAAAATCAAAGAATATGTATTCATTATAAGAATAAGTTTGGTAAAGAATAAATAAGTAAAGAAATCATTTCGGGATATATCATTAAAAAAATGCTGAAAAGGGCATGCAACATTTAAGATAATGAATTCAGACAATTTTAGATAAATTAATTCTGAATTTTTTTTCAAAATCTTATTCTATTGATATTCTTAATCTTTCATCAATTCAAGTGTTATCCCTATTTGTTGGGGATCCTTATCAAGGCTATTTTTTCAAGTTTCCTCTTTGTTACTTAAACTACCTTTTTAAGTTTTAGTTTAAGTTTTCTTTTTTCCTCTTTTTTTTTAACTTTTTTTGCTTTTTTTGCTTTTCTTGCTTTTTTTACACATTTCTTTCACATCATTCCCTTTTCATTTCCTTTTTTCCCTTAGTCCATTAGTAACATTTCAATCAAAATTTCTAACATTCTTACTACAAGTTTGTCTTAGTTTAATTCATGATTCTCTACTTCAGCCATTTACATTCGATCAAAATAGACTTTTAAGAGACATAACATAGGCTAGGGTGAATGAGTTATGAAAAAATGGATAAAGTAGGCCCAAAGTTAATTCGAAGGGTTATAAGCTAAAGGATAATTTATTATCATATGGAGCAGCTTGGTTTTTTACCTCATTCTTCATCAATTCTCTTTTTTTTTTTCTTTTCTTCATATATATTTGATTTATACTTTTCATCATTTTTCAGGAAAGATCTAAGCACTAAAAAGGTTTTTTTTCCCCTTAAAATCATTAAGGACTTTCACTTTCTTTTTTCTTTGTTTTTTTATTTGTGATCAAGTTTTTTTCAAACTTTGCTCTTTAGTGTAGAGAGTGATCATTGGTTAGGATTTTTTCTAAAAAAAATTCAATAGGCTCAAATGGGATAGCAAACGAATAATTTTACTCTTTGTGTGAAGGATAAAAGAAAAATGGTCATTTCTTATTTCAAATATGAATACTCTCAATAAAAAATACTTATTGACTAAGTGTAAACTTGTGAGTGAACCATCATAAAAAACCACACACTACATTACTTTCATCTATAAATGAGTAAAATCTCATGCTAGTTTCATTTCATGAAACTTGTCTTATTTTACTTCAATAATCCCAACATATTAAGAGTATAAACTTATCAATTTCATAAATATGAATGATACTTTCAAAATTGAATCTTGAATTATTATCATAATTGTCTAAACATTCATTATTTAGAACATGAGAGTGGGTGAAATATGAAAGGCATGTATATAAAAGTAAGGAAACAAATGAAAAAATTTAATGAAAATGCATCTGTCACTTTATTGAAATGATAAAAGATAAATAAAAGATTGACATAAAAGACTTTCAAATGTTCAAAACTTACATTATTTCTTAAAGTTCCTAAGATGACAGACATTTATAAAATCTCTTTTAAAATTATACCCTAGTGTGGTTAAGCAAAGTGTTCTTGATAACACATGTCACTGCTTCTTGATCAAAATTCACCAATCTATTTTGTATCAAACTTTGAACTTTATACATCAATATTATGCAATTTTTTGTAGAATGACCAACAATCCTAAAATGATAGTCATAAGTAGTATTAGCATCATACTACTTAAGATAGGAAGGCCTTATAGGTTTTGAATGAATTGTTGTGATGAAAGAGTTCTCAATGAGTTGAGGCAGTAGTTCATTGTATGTCATAAAAATTGGATATGTAAGAGCTCTTTCTTTTTTCACCCGATTCTTAAGTTGACCAATTGGCCTAGAGTTGAGTGATTACATGACTAGTTAATGAACATAAAGACTTGAAAAAATATTATTGATGATTGGGTAGTAAGGTTAGTACATCGAGTAAGGATAATATGGGGTGAAACCTCTAACCTATTGCCCTATATGAATTATAGCTTAAACATTTCTTTTTTTCTTTTTTAGCACAACTCCTTTCTTTACATTATCACTTTTAAGCTTTTCCATTTTTGATGCATTTTCAATGATCTTTCCAGAAATCACCATATCATTAAAATTTTTAGTGACATTTTCAATCATTCTTTTATAGTAAGGAACCTTGGGAATATTGACAAATAAGATTATGGTTTCTTTTTCAGTGAGCGATAGTTAAACATGGGCAACAGTATCCCTCCATCTTTGGCACATTCTTTGAAACTTTCAGTATCATTCTTTTTCATACTTTGTAAAGACATGCAATTTGGTGTCAGATCTATAATATGTTTGTTTTGTGTAATGAAAGCCCTTGTAAGTTCTTTTCATCCACGAATGTGATATCTATCTAATTGTACATATCACTTCATAGTTAAACCAGTAAGGCTATTTTGAAAAACATAGATGAACAACTTTTCATTATGAACATATGTAGCCATCTTCTGACAATACATCTAATATATGTCATAGGGCATTTGGTACCATTATATTTTTCAAACTCAGGCATTTTAAACATTAGTGGAATTATGACATCAAGAACCAGACATAATCCAATAGCATCTATTGACCTATAAAAGTCTATTCCTTCAATGGCTCTAAGCTTTTCTTCTATGAGATCTATCTTTTAAGAACCAGAGCTTTCTTTAGTTTTAACATAGTCTATCTTCAGCTTTTCTTGTTTCTTAAAATTACTAAGATTTAAAACTTATGTAGGATTAGATGTTTTAATATCAAGAATAACAAAAATAGGAGCATGAACAATAGTTGTTAACATGTCAGTCTGCACATAAAGATAACTTACAATGAATGGCATTTGATGCTGGTTCCCTTGCGATGCATATGCTGAATATAGGCCAAAACTAAGAGGATATAATGGATCAAACTCATTTTGTGTCACCACCTCTTGTATATATTCTTTCTTTTGCTCATGTTTTTCAACAATTCAATAATAGTTTTCAACTGCCCCTTTAGTTTTTATGCTTTTTCTAGCTTTTGAAGGCGAAAAGTGTTTTCTTCTTGATATTTAGTGTTGTAGCATCTCAGATTATTTGAAGATTGAGCTATCTTTAAATCTTGATTTTTTATAATTTTTAAGAATTAAGATGACTTATTATCATACACTTTAAAAAGATGTTTATCTATGAATGCATGAATGTAATCAGAAGGATTTATCGCATAACTATTATTAACAAAGAAAATCCTTATTGAATTGAAAGTTATTTCTAACCAAATCTAATATTACATTTATGAAAAGTCTAAAATTTATTGTGAAAAAAAATTTCTAATTCTTTGATATTGGCCTTGCACTTCATTAAAGAAGGCTAGCAACTATTGGATATATGTTCCACCGGTGGCACCTTTATCTTCTATTTTTTAACTTTTTCTATCATGCCCTTAACTTTATAGGTAGCCATAGTGATTTTGTTAAGCAAACATTCTAATTGGTTATGCTTTCTTATATATGCTTCCTTAGCTTGATCACATTCTTCATTCATAACATCCATTTGTATTCTAATTTTGACCATTACCCCATTAAGCATTTGGATGTGCTTAGTGCTTCAATGACTGCTTCATTTTTTTCTTGCATTTTTGCTTACAATTGTCCATTTTTTTTCAAAAGTTGGGCTAGCTCATAATTGGTGGATGACTGTGTGATGTTAAGATAAAAAATATATTCTTCCATTCATCATTTTCTTGTTTGAATGATTGAACCTTTTTGTTCATTCTTTCTTCTAAATATCTTTTTATCCTTTTGTTTTCAAGCTCTAATTCATCTTTTTCAATTTGAAGCTTTTTTTTAGCAGTTTTCTCTACCAATAGGAAATTAGAATGTGATGATTTCATTAGGCTATTTGGAGTCGTTTCTTCAGGGATTTTAATGTATTTATCTCACCAATATGCCACACAAAGTACTCAAGGTTAACCTCATTTAAGCATCTCATCTAATTTTTCTTTGAGAAAAATTCCAAGCTTGCAGGGCTTTGGTTATCTTTATGGAGGCATCAATTTCAACATATGAGAATTTCATTTTACTAAGTCTGAAAGTGGCTGAGATAAACTGTTCATAGCCTTATTGTCTTTATACTATGATAGGAGGATAACTTATAGCATCCTAAAGGCCTAAGAGAATAACCCAAAGCTTATCTTTACAATCATACAAAACTAGTCCATAAGGCATTCAAAGAGCTCTCTATATCATATCTTGGCTAGTGAGCTTGTATATAAATAAGATCCATGCTTCTTTGAATTTTTTTGTAGGCTATTCATTTTCACAGAATTCTTTGATGGGAGTGCTTGTATTGAAATATGACTTATGAAATTTACCACCATTATTTTTATATGACTTTTCATCTAAATGGTTAACAATTAGGCACATCCAGTAAAACGACCCTCTCCATTTTAGTGACAATGATTTAAAGATCTAATAGTCTCGGCCAAAATTGTAGGAATATGGTTGATTTGGTAACCAAATTGATTAAAAAAATCCACGATTGCAACATCAATATGACCAATTAGTTTTGGAAATACCATCATCCCATATAAAGCCAATACTATCAAATCCATTCCTCTTTTAGTGCCAAAATATTTGTATATAAAGTCACGAACAATGGTCTAAGGAATACCAACACTTTCACCATTTTTGTTTACCCAATTATCAACAATTTGGACATCTACGACTATTATTTGAGTAAGCTTTTAATGGTAACTAGTTTTTTTTATTTTTCTAATATACCTTATTAGGATTGGGGAGATCCAAACGAAAGAGAGTTGAATATTCTTCAATAGTTGGCACTATGTCAATCTCATTGAACATAAAGTAGTGATATAAAAAGGTCTCAAAATTGAACTATCGCCCTAATAAACTGATCATTAATAAGGGTTAAAAGAAGTAATGCAAGGTCTACAAACTTTTTTTGGAAAGTTTCTTTAATAGTAACATTTCATTGGTTCCATATATTAACCAAATCGCTGAAATCATTTCGTGTAATATTGAAATGGAATTTGACAAGTAAAGTAGTTACATAATTAGTTGGCAAACAATCATTTTTTTTAAGTTGAGCTTTCTCAAACTTCATTCTCAAGCACATAGGAAACTTTGATAGGCTCTCCATGGATGTAATTAAGCTTTTTTTTGTTAAGATTGTTTTGTGGCAATCACTACTTATGTAAATTTAATGATGCATGCATGCACAATAAAGTAGAGAAAAAAATGTTAGTTAACATAATATAAAATATACAAGAAATAACATAATATATACAAGGAACAATATCAAAGGTTAGTATGCAAAAATATATAAAGGAAACAATAAATTTACAAGAATAGTAATTGTCCCATCATGTGTCCTACTTAGGTTTTTTTTTAATACAAGGAAAGATAGGGCTCTAGCTTAGATTTGGATCCTTAGGGTTCATGTACATGTTAGATTTAAAAGCTTGATAATCTAAAGGTTCCCAATTGTTTTCTATATCATCGTCTATTATAGGCTAGTAAGGCACTCTAATCCTCGTTCATCATTATAAGATCAAACAAAAAAGGTTCAATTTAAGTGAGAGTTTTTGCTACCTCACACAGAGGATACTACCTCATAAGAGTGTAGGTACTTACTCCCTCTTAATAAAGGATAAAGTCCGAGTATAGAGCTTATACATGAATGCAAATGTGGTGTGTGTAAAAAGACATGCCGAATAATTAAATACATTAATGCACATAAAAAATTAAAATATGCAAAACAAGAAAACAAAAATAAATAGGTTAGTAATATGAAAATCACAAATAGTTACATAATAAAACCATCAAAGCACATAACTATGGCTTAACTATTAATGTCCCCAGTGGAGTTGCCAAATTATCATAACATTTAAGTCTGGAGAACCTACCAATTAGACACAAAACTATGAAGTTACCACAAATTTTTTTTTTAAGTGTGATTGACCATCTATATGAATCTATCCTTTTTAAGGTAATCCTACACCTAAGCTGAGGATCTCTAAAAAGAATAGGTTTTGGTCTATATCAACAAAACAAAGGTTCGTGAGTCAGTTACGTGCTGGGTAGGTAGTAGCACCCTTTTACGCCCAAAATTGGTACGAAGTTAATTACGTGTTAGCTTATCTAAGCCTTAATCAAATATGGTTTTATCATGTAAATCATCAATTTAATCCTTTTATTTATTTACAACATATGGTGGTACAAAAATTCTTTCAAAATATTAAACAATCATGCAAAAAAAATTAAATCATACCAAATATCATGTAATAATATCATGCCTAAAATTATGCTAAAATATTCATGTAAGAATGTCACACAAATATATTAATTATCATGCAATAATATCATGTAAATATATTATATTATGCAAATATATTATCATGCAAATATAAAATACCATATAAATACATTAATAACCATTCATGTAAATATATAATCGTGAAATCAAATATAAGCACACAAATATAATAATGCAATTATGCACATAATAAATATAGAAACATGTAATCAAATATCATTCAAATATAATTTAATCATATGATAACATATATCATGCAATAATAATAATAAATAAATAACCATGCAAATAAATACATTAATAATCATACAATCACACCAATAAATAAATTAATAATCATGTAAATAGACATGGAATAAAATATATAAACATGTAATAAACATGCAATTTAATATATAATCATGTAAATAAAAATATATAAACTATGCAAATAAACATGCACTTAAATATATAGTCACGCAATTAATAATATATAAATCATGTAAATATAATATTAGTCATGCAAATTTATGCAAAAAATGAATATCATGCAATAAATATAAAAATAAGAGTAAGCAATTAAATATTATAAAAATTATGCAAAAATTACAAAAAAAAAAGTAAACATTATCTCAATAGATCACGGATTCTAATAATTTTTCACCTTTAAAGACTAATGTTTCCTATTATAAATCTTAGCCTTCATTTCAAAAACTCCAACTGAATCTTTGTGCAAAATTTTTTCGCTTGATTGTTATTTTCTTGTTGATTCAAAATTTTGCCTAAATTTTCTCTCTTTTCAATGATCTTTATTTGACCATAAAGTGAATTACTATGAGCCCCCTTTTGATATGAGATTTAAGGTCTTTATAAAGGAATTGAATTTTTTGATTTGGAAGAAATTAATTTAATCGAATCTAGGATTTCTCTCCAAATTTTATTCTTTATGTAATCTTCCTTTCTTCAATAAATTGAGTCCTAAGTCTTTCCAAAATTTTTTAATTATGAAAGTTAAAATCTGAGATAGAATCCAAGAGTTGAATTAAATCCAAAATTTTTCATGCAGAATTGCATATTTTTTTTTTACCCCATTTTTATTTTTTTATCGATTGACTTTGACTATTTTAACTAAAAAAAAATTAAACCAAAAATTAAACTAAAAAATTTTAAATACAAATAAAATTTAGAGCTTAATCTTTAAGTCCAAAATTTACTTTTTCAATTAAGGCCTAATTACAAATCAAAATCAAAATTCAAAACTTAATGAATTTAAAAAAATCCCTAGAAAAAATAAGGTATCTATAGTTTCAATTTCTTATTTTTCTTGGGATCATCCAAGTTGGGGACTTAGATTGGCTTTACTACTTTTTCAATAAAGATGGGGTTCATGAAACTTTGGTAATACCCCTGATTTGATGCAGATGGCATTTATAGGGAAAATAGACCTTGTAGGGAATGTAAACTATTGCGACAGAATGCCCTACGAAGACTGGGCTTGATATAGGCCTCAACTAAGAGGATCAACAACATTCTATAATGAATGATCTTACGAGCTATCATATTCTTCTATGGCCTTCCTTTTAGGGATGTAATCAATTAATTTTGAGTCGATACAGTATTAAGCTCGAGCTCGATTCAAAATTTGAGGCTTGAAACTCGATTCAAACTTGATTAAGTTGTATTTTTCTAGCTCGAGCTCGACTCGAGATAGAAATCGAGCTATTCGAGCTCGCTTGATTAGGCTTAATTAATATGTAAATAAGCTTGATTCTTATATTCAACAAAAGCTCAATTATTTATGCTCTAGCTCAAGCTCGAGTTCGAGATGTTTTATTAATTAAAATAATAAAAATATATTTAATAATAAAAGCTCGATTAGACTCGTAAGCTACTCAAACCGAATATAAAAATGCTCGAATTCGGTTCGATTGATGAGTCGAGCTATTCAAACTTGAGCTTGACTCGATAATAATTAAGTCAAATTAAAATTTTATTTGAATCAAACCTGAATAGCTTACAAGTACTAACATATCATTTACTCCCCTACTTTCTTTTATTCAACTTGTTTAGAGCTTTTAAAATTTTACTTAACTCCCCCTTGAGTTTTTCTTAGGCATTATTTATATTTTCCAAACAATTTTCATTTTTCAGTTCTATTTGTCTGGATTAGACTCTAGTATTATATTGATGGTGAGTTGGTTGAGCAAAATTCTTAGACAGGGGAGCTATTCTTGAACCTTGTATACCATAATTAACATGCTCATATTATTAAGTGTTTAAAAATTTTCAAAACCTAATTTGTTTAAGGATCCGATATGCATGAATGAATGAATGCACTGAATGCTTGATGTAATAGATTATGATGCATAAGCACATAAATGTATATACATCAATGTAATGGATAAATGAACGCATGTGCTAATGTTTGTCATATTATAATGCACAGATGAATGCATATGTTAATAATGCTATATTAAAATACGACATATAACAACTTAACAATAAATAAAGAAACATATAAAATTTATCATAAAATTGATACACATGAAATTCAAAAAATCCATTCATATATGCTAAGTAAGGTTACATTCTAATAATGGGTAGATATGGTTCTAACATAATGTTGACTTCTTATGTTTTACTATATGTGGTTTAGGTTAACTCTAAAGGTTTTCAATTTGTTCTCACATCATTGTTTATCATAGACTAGTAAGACACTTTAATCTTCGCCCATCATAGGCTACAAGCAGAAATGATTCAATTTGAGTAGGAGTATTTCGCTAGCTCAGACAGAGACATGAAATCTCATGAAAACATAGGCACTTTACTCTCTTCTAAGGGATGAAGCTTGGGTATATAGCTCATGCAGATGCAAGTGAATGATAGAATATGGGATAATTAGAAACAAATAGAACATTCAAAGGAAAATTCTTAATTTTTAATTAAACTTTGGATAATACAAATTTATTGGCCTGATTCTCTGCATTCCTAGTGGAGTTGCCAAACTGTAATAACGTATAGATCTATAGACCTATAGCTTGACTTGACTTAAGAAGTCACCACCAATTTTTTTTGTTAAGGTGTGATGGCCACTTAACTGAATCTATCCCATTTTAAAAAGATATCCCAAACTTGACTTAGGTATTTTTAAAAGATGGATTCTAGCCCGAAAATCAAATCTAGATTCAAGAGTACGATTACGTGTAAGAAAGGTTTTAGCACCCATACAACGTCCATCAAAAAATGATACCAGTTTGATTTTTCATTATCCAAGCTTTAAAATATGTTTGTAATTTTACCAAATAAATTTAAATTGAATATAGACACCCTAATTTGTTTGAGGTTGTTACTATTTTTTTTAAATGTTAAAAAAAATTACGAAAGTTTAGGGTAGTTGAGTTTATCTGGGATTATTTTTTTGGGATTATAAAGTTAGGGCTAAAATCAAAGTCTGAAGTTTAAACTAAAAAAAAAGTTGAAACTCATTTTGGTTTAGGGATCTCATAATTTAAACCCTATAAATAACCCATTAGATTCAACACAAAAAAGTAGAGATATACACAGCAAAAAAATAGAAAGAAAGAGTAAAAAAAAAGTAAAAAAATTAAAAGTTTTTTTATAGTCTTTTCTGGTGTTTTGGGTTTAGATAATTATGATTTTTTTTAGAGTTCTTTGTTAAAGAAATGAGTTGAGAAGAAACACAAAAGGGAGATATTCAATAAAAGGTTTTAACAACAAAATTTTCAAGGGTTTTGGAGAAACAAGAAAAAAGGCAAGGTAATTTCTTTTTTTTTTTATTTGTATATTTATTTATGTTATTTAGTTGTTTCTCTTTCTTCTTTATTTAAAATAAATTTTTATAATAAACTTTTTGTTACTTAGTTGTTTCTCTTTCTTCTTTATTTAAAATAAATTTTTATATAAAATTTTCAACCTTACCAACATATTGGAAAGCAACTAGACTTTTAAAACAAGATTTTACCAATATATTGAAGAACCTTATTAATTTTCTTATGAATAAATTTCAAGAAAAGATAGTTTTCAATAAAGCTTTACCAACATATTGGAAGGCAATATGATTTTTAAGATAAGGTTTTACTAACATATTAGAAAACTTTATGATTTTTAAATAAATATAAATTTTTAGAAAAAAAATAATTTTCATAAAATCCTACAACATATTGGAAGACAATTTTTAACAGAAAATCTTACCAACATATTGGAAGATATTTTTGAAAATAAAGAGTTTATTTAATAAAATTGGATTTTATAAAAATTAAATGAATTCGACAACGGAGCTTCTTCAAAGCATGACAAATTGTCTCTTTGAATACTCTTGAAGTGAAGGAATGTTCTTGAATTATTACCAACACATTAGAGTAATTTAAGGATAATTTTCGATATTAAATTACTTAAAAAAAATTTTTAGGCTTTCGATAACACAAAATTAAATTGGTATCATTCTTTGGGTAGGTGATATAGGAGTGCTATAACCTTTCTCATATGTAACAGTACTCTCGAATCTAGTTTTGATTTTGTAGACATGAATCAATTAAGTGGCTAATCATACCTTAATAAGAGATTAGTGGTGACTCCTGTTGTTAAGTCTAGCTATAGATTTACAGATCTATACACAATGACAGTTTGACGACTTCACTAGAGATGTCTGAAAGTCAGGTTAGTAAACTTGTGTTGTCTAAAACCTAAGTTAAAATTGAGAATTTTTTTAAATGTTTTACCTATTTCTAATTATCACATATTCTGGCATTCACTTGCATTTACATAACATGAGTTCTAAACTTGAGCTCCATTCTTTAGGAAAGAATAAAGTACCTACGCTCTTGTAAGATTTCATATCTTTACCTGAACTAGCAAAACACTTTCACTCAAATTAAACCATGTCTATTTATAGCCTATAACAGGCACAAATTAGGGTGCTTTACTAGGCTGTGATGGACAATGGTAAAAAAAATAATTTGAGAACTTTTAGATTTAACTTGAACCACCTATAGTTAACCTTAGAACCCTAACCCATAGGTAGAGCCATGTTTCCCTTTACCCTTTAGAATTAACCTAAAGTTTAGGAATCATGCTATTTTATTTGCTTCCTATGTGTTAATTAATTTGTTTATTTGGTTCCATATATTGAAACTAACCAATTTCTTTCCTTGTCTTTTTTCTTTGCATATTCATAAATCATGCATAAAGATTGCATATAAAAATCTGCCCTGAAGTTATTTTCAACAAAAACTTTCATGGAATCCATAGATCATTTGGTTTGTACCCTATTAACCTTTGCTAAATGTGAACACCCAATGATCCAAAAATTGAGTCAAAAAGAGTTCAACAAAAAGAGGGAGATTGCGTACCACTAGACTATATCTCTACTTTACCAAAAAAAGTTTATCTATGCCTCAAGCAAAATAACTTGGAAGAGTTGTTAGAGATATGGAAGAATATGGGTCAATCCAGACAATCAGCTTTTTGTAAAAAGTATAGTTATATTATGCATCACCTTTTAGTACTAGTTGAAAATTCCCTCATTAGTTAGCTGTGCAATTCTGGGATCTTTCATATAGATGCTTTATATTTAATGGGACAAACATGACACCAATTATAGATAAGTACTCTAAATTAATGGGTTTGTATCTTTAATTGCCAGATAAGATATATGTTAGAAGGTAAAAACTAGCATTTTATAAGAAATTATCCGATCTCTTGGGGGTTAAAAATAATATATAAACATACAAGTTCAAGAAAAAAGTAATCATATTTATCTACCCTAGGAGTTTTTTTGTGATTTCATCATAAAACATCCAAATGATGACCAATGATTGGATATATTTGCTTTAGTGGTATATGGTATCATGGTGTTTCCCAAGATTCGTAGTCATATTCAAATAAAAGTGACTGATTTCTTTTGGCATGTAGAAAAGGTTGTAACCCTTCACCTGTAATCTTAGCAAAAACAATAAAATCCCTTAATTATTATCGTTAGAAGGGGAAATGACACTTTTTTGGATGTGTATTATTACTATATTTATAGATGAAGAGTCATTTCATATGCACGAAGAATGCATTCTCAAAGCTTTACTTCTATAATTAAATCCCAATCAAGGAGTTCTATTATAGTGAATGGTCGAAACCCAAATCCAAAGAGGGATGGATGGTTTTATTATAAGGTCTTATTTGTACCTAAGTAAAATGGATGGTCCCATAGATGAAATGTAAACCGATGTTGTATCAATACTAATATGAGACTGGGATCCCATTTTTTGATTTATGAGGAGCAATAAATTATGTATTGCTCATGGTACGAAGACAATTCGAAGCTGAGCAATTTGTCTGTGTGACACATAAACTCACTCAATCAAATTTTTTATATAGTGTGCCAAATATGCTACAAATGATGGATAAGATGATTAAAGCTTGGAAAATTTCTAAAAAGATGAGTCCTAGGTTTTTAACTAATACGATCACCTTAGGATATGTGGTATGAAGGGTAAAAATAGGTAAAAAAATTATTTTCACTTCTAAAGATTCTTGTCAGTTAATGGAACAGCATATAGAAGAGGTACCTTCAAAGTTAAAACTTACAAGAAAATAGTTTGAGTTTGAAATAGATAACTTGAAGTAAGAAATCCATAGGCTTTAAAAAAAAAAAAGAGAAAATGAAGGAAGCAATAAAGCAAGAGGCCAAAATAAAGAAGATCATTAAAAAATAAGGCACAACTATTAGTGACTTGTTAGAGCTGCACCAAAAATGCAACAAAATGACTATTGAGGTAGAAAAGCAAATGGTAAATGCCTAAAAGATGGCTAGGGACATGACACCATCCTCAATGAATTGACAAAATCATATTGAGAACTCAAAAGATTATGCATCCAAGTAGAGGCCAAAGAGATAAATATCATCGATTTGGGTTGTGAAAATGAAATATTGAAGAGGCAATATTCTTGAAAGGAAGATGACTACGCTGAAGCTAAAAAAGAGAATTAAGCACTCAAAAAATATATTCAAGTTTTGAAATAAAGATTTAATGAGCAAGAGATTTACATTATCGTATTCATGAAGGAGTATAGGGAGTTATCATATCAAGTTTGGTATGGCAAAATGAAAAACTTATGATGATAGAGGTACATAGAGAACCTTATAATCTAGATAAGTAAGGCAATAATCAAAGCTAGTGAGGCAATGATCAAGGTTGAAGACATGGCTGAAGAGGCTGAAGCTCTTAGGGAAGTAATTGCCTCAATAGGAAAGCATAGACAACTTTTGTTAAACTTTATTAAAGAGGCCAAAAATCAATATGAACAAGTCAAACGTCTTTTCAAATTAAGAATAATATATTTTATGTGAATAGTCTTTCGTGAAATAAATAAATGTTTATATTTGTTAGAAATCTTTTAAGGGCAAATATTATCTTTCATGCATCATGTCTCATACATTGTATTTATAATAAATTTTTATTTTTCACACTAAGTCATAAATAAGTCCTCTAATTAGCAATTACGGTACTTAAGGTTCAAGGATAGCTCTACCGTTAAAAAATTTCATTCTTCACTAATACAATACAAGAGCTCAAGCTACATAGATGGAACAAGAAAATTTCAATCATTTTGAGAAGATAGAAAGAGTCCAAAAGAAGCTTGAAGGGGATTTAAGTAAGATTTTGAAGGCCTTGAATAAACTGAACAAAAGAAAAAATCATAGAAAAAAATGCTAGCCAGCAGGACCATCTATCACAGAAAATTATTGATCTTTTTTATCCTTCTAGTTATGGGTCGCATCAAGCTCAGTCAACACAGGATGCACCACCACAGTAATTCACATACCTTGTAAGGAATACATACTCTTGAATGCCATCGACTTCAAATCCAGAGCATTACCAGAGTTACGTAAATCTTATCTTTACTGAAAAGACAGTAAAACCAATCCAAGTCGTTGATATGGATGATCCAAAAAAAAAATTAAAAACAAAAGCAGTCGAGTCGCTAGGGGATTTAATAGTTAATAAAATGATGAATATGCTCGAAGATAGATTGTGAGCAGTGGAGAAAATTGGTTTTTATGATTCTATAGATGTTGCTGGGCTCTGTTTAGTCCTAGATATTGTTATTCCTCTAAAGGTTAAAGTACTAGAGTTCAAAAAATATATTAGTACAAAGTGTCCAAAAATTCACATCATCATGTACTATCAGAAATGGCTGCCTAGGCTAATAATAAAAAGCTACATTGCATGTATTTCAAGACAGTCTTACTGACTTTATTGCTATATGGTATATCCAGTTAGATATGATCCGTATTTACTCATGAAGTGAGATGATCCTTGATTTCATCAGTCAATATCGATATATAATAGATTTAGCTACTAATCATTTTTTTATAGAGTATGAAAAAAAGGTGATTGAACTGTTTAAAAAGTATGCCTAGAGGTAAAGAGACATAGCTACTCAAGTTCAGTTGCTTCTGACTGAGAAAAGACCACAATATTATTTGTGAACACTTTAAAATCTTCTTATTATAAAAAGATGATAGAAAATAAAACAAAAAAATTTGTCGACATGGTGATCTCAAACGAAATCATTGGTAATGCCATTAAGAATGACAAGTTGAAAGGAAAAGAAGTTTCCACCAAAAAAGCATTAAAGAAAAAAGAGACTGAAGTTCAAGCTATGAGCGTTAAAAGATAACAGTTCAAAGGTTACCAACCTTATTCACCATAAGCTTACTTCACTTACTATCATGTTGTGAACCATACCTTACCTTGTCTATACTAGTCGACCCTACAACCATTTTACCCACCAACATATGAACTTGTTTTTAGACTACAAGCTCTCATATACAGTTCTAACACTTAACCTCTTACAAGACTCTTAATTTGCCCTACTAACCCAACAAATGCTTCACGAGAGCTATGAAATAATTAAGAAAAACCCATATTTGAACCAATCCCCATGACATATACTATGTTATATCGAGAGTTTTACAATAACCATTTAATTGTCCCTAGTCGTCTGGAGCTACTCAAGTCCTCTTATCCTAAATAATATGATTTTACAGCTCATTGTGACTGCTATTATGAAATTAATGGTCATTTCACTGAGAATTGCACTGTCTTAAAGTATAAAGTGCAATGATTGATCAAAGATGGAATGATAAATTTTGATATAAAAAGGATAACGATACCAAATGTTAGCGATAATCTATTACCCAACCATAATGTAAATGTTTTGAATGAGAACCATGAACGTCATATTAAAAAAATATGGAAAAGTTTAAGACTTTTCTTAATCAGCTATTTAATATTTTATATAAAGTTGACATAATATAACCAATGGATCCATAAATTTATCGTTGAAGTTATGTACCAAACAAAAAATGTAAATATCATATTGGGATAACTAGCCACTCTATTGAAACTTGTGAACAATTCTACCAAGAGGTATAAAAGCTTTTAGACTCTTACCAAATTGAGCTTTATGAAGAAGGAAAAGTTTCAAGAAGTGTTGAAGTGTTTATAACCAATAATCCATCAAAATTGGTTTCAAGATTTGTAACAATTTCTTGTGAAAAGAAACCAAAGTCGAGCATAAACAAGCTCATCTTCAGGCTAGTGACTTTTAAAGTCCTTACCCAATTTCCCTATAAGGATGATAAAGCTGTGCCATAGAGATATGGTTGTGATATGATAATCTAGGGGTAATAGAAGAATACACCTAAAACTGATGCTACCAACATAACAGCTATGGGTGACATAACTTAAGGTGAAAGATGCTATACCCTAGAAATGTTGAAAAAGGCTAAAAAAAGGTCAAAATAAGAAAAGAATAGAATAAACCAAAAGTGGTGCCTCGAAAAAAATGTTAGAAACTAGTATCAAAGAAAGAGGCTTATGAATTCTTAAAATTGGTAAAGCATAGTGAATACTCTGTGGTTGAACAATTAAATAAGATGTTAGCACAAATCTCATTGCTATCAATATTGTTAAATTTTGAAACACATTAAAATGTCTTACTGAAGCTGTTAAACCAAGCATATGTGGTATATAATGTATCTATTGAATATGTGAATCACTTAGTTAAAAACCTAAAAATGTCAAACTATATAGCATTTGGCGATAATGAGATTCTTTTAGAAGGAAAAGAAAACACTAAGGCTTTATATATCATTGTCAAGTGCAAAAGCCATATTATAGTCAAGGTTCTCATCGATAATGACTCTGTCATTAATGTTATGCCTATGTCAAACCTAGCAAGACTACCTATTGATTACTCATATATGAAAAGTAGTTATATGGTCGTCTAAGCTTTTGATAAGACCAAACGTGAAGTTTTGAGAAATGTTAAGATACCCTTGCAGATTGGGCCATACATGTTTAATGTAAAATTTCAGGTGATGGATATTTTCCCATCTTATGGTTGTTTGTTGGAAAGGCCATAGATTCACGTAGCAAGTGCTATTTTTTCAACCATATACCAAAAATCAAGTTCATTGTGAAAGGTTAATTGGTAGTAGTGTTTGAAAAAGAGGATATGCTAATGATTCAGCATTGAATGCTCTATATGTGAAGGTTACTGAGAAAGCATTAGAATATTTCTATCAATCTTTTGAGCTTGTTAATTCTTTTTGTGAATGACCTAAGATAAACCAACCTTGTTTCATAAACATAGTGGTGAATCAAATCATTAACAAAAATTGGTATCTTAGAGTGGGGCTGGGCAAAAATTTACAAAGAATAAAAGAGCCTCCAATAATGGTTAACAACAGTGAAAGGTTAGGCTTGAGCTATGAGGTAAAAGGTTAAGAGAAGAGGAAAAGACAAGTAAACAAGAGAGAAAAAAGAATAGCAAGGCTCGAAGGGTACAAACCAAAGACTATGCCAATGGTCATCCCATATCTATATAAGAAATTTAGGCCTAGAGGATTCATGTATCCAAAGTCAAATGAAAATTTTGAAAAGAAGCTAAAACTAAGCATAGATGAAACATTTGCTGAGTTATCTATTCATTCAATTGGAGATGAAAAAAGACATGAATAAAAAATGTGGGTCCACCTTTATTTGTTAGGTTATAAGTTGAATAATTGGAATACCATCGAAATGCCTGCTATCCTTGAGACTTTTCCAATGTAATTATGGATCTCAATTGCTTATGCCCAAAAGCATTAGGATGATCTTTTCTATATAGGCCATTTATCTATTATTATTTTAATAAAAATTAAAAAAGATGTATTTTCATTCATTTCTTTTATTGTTTTTATTTTTCATTTTCCCAATACATTTTGTCAATATATCTAATTTCATTTAATTTTAGGTTTTTAAATGAACAAGAGGATAACCATGATAACAATCAAGGGGTTAATTTTGAAATTTTGATTAATGCTGATGAACTTTATAATGAAGATGATTCTGAGGAATATGTATTACCTCTGGATCTAATAAGATTAATTGAGCAAAAAAACAAATTGATTTTACCTCATTGAAAGACAACTAAATTGGCAAACTTAGAAAATAAATAGAATAAAAAAAATTGAAGTTGGTACATCACTTTCATCAACAAATATGTTTGGTCTTATTAAGATATGCATGAGCTTAGTACAAAAATAGTGAAATATAAATTGCTCTTCAAGCCAGAATGTAAAGTAATCCAACAAAATTTGAGGCAAATGAAGCCTGAGGTACTACTAAATATTAAAAAAGAGGTGAAAAAGTAGTTTGAAGCAGGTTTCCTATAAGTGGCCAAGTATCCAAAATGGGTAGCCAATATAGTACCTGTTCTTAAAAAAGATGAAAATGTGTGAATGTGTATGGATTATCATAATTTAAATAGGGTTAACCTAAAGGATTTTTTTTTTGCCTTATATTGACACACTAATGGACAATATGGTTATGCATTCTATGTTTTCTTTCATGGATGGGTTCTCAGGGTATAATCAAATAAAGATGACTAAAAAAGACATGAAAAAAACTACTTTCATGACCATGTGAGATACATTTTGCTATAAAATTATGCCCTTTGATTTAAAAAATGTTGAAGCAACTTATCAAAAAGTCATGGTGACTCTCTTTCATGACATGATAAATAAAGAGATTAAGGTGTATGTAGATGATATGATTACGAAATCTCATGAAAGAGATGGTCATATCACCAACTTTAGAAAGTTGTTTAAGAGGTTAAGTAAATTCTAACTCAAGTTGAATTCAGCCAAATGTATATTTGAGGCTAAGTCAAGAAAGTTGCTAGGCTTTGTTATCAGTAAAAGAAGGATTAAAGTGATTTAGACAAAATACGATCTATCCAAAATTTGTCACCTTTAAGCACACCCAAAAAAGTTCAAGATTTTTTTAGTAGATTAAACTATATTTCTCAATTCATTTCTTAGCTTACCTATAAGTGTGATCTTATTTTTAAGCTTTTTCGTAAAAATAATCCTAAAGAATGAAATGAGAAAATGCCAAAAGGTTTTTGATAAAATTAAGCAGTACTTGTCCAATCATTTTATGTTGGTACCACCTGTTCTAGAAAAATTTTTAATCTTATACTTGATAGTGTGTGAGAAGTTGATAGGATATATGCTAGGACAATAAGATGAGTCTAGCAGAAAATAAAGAGTTATCTATTATTTGAGTAAAAAGTTCACAGAATATGAGTCCAAGTATCATACTATCTAGCTTATAACAAAGTTAGATCCAATTAAATATATCTTTGAGAAGCCATTGTTATCTAAAAAATTGTAAGATGGTAAGTATGCTTTCAAAATATGATATCATATATGTAAGCCAAAAAGCAGTTAAAAGAAATGTTATAGCTGAGTTTCTCAAAGATCATGCTGTTAAAAATTATAAGCCAATAAGGTTGAAATTTTTTTATGAATATTTGATGACTATTTCCCAACTTGAGAAGGAAAAGCATAATGAAAAGTGTTTGAGAATGTACTTTGATAGAGCTGCCAATGCCTTGGGGCATGAAATTGAGCCAATTTTGATCTCTCCAAAAGAATGCTATTATTTTATAACAGCAAGATTGAATTTTAGTTGCATTAATAACGTTGCTAAATATGGGGCATGTGTTATAAGTTTACAAGTAACTATAAAGAGAAAGATTAGAGTATTAAAAATGTTTAAAAATTTAGCTCTAGTTATATATCAATTAAAAAGAAAATAGAAGACAAGAGATTCAAAACTCATCCTATATCATAAGTATATCCTAGAGTTAATAAAATAATTTAAAGATATTCAGTTTGATCATTTACCTTGTGAAGAAAATTTGATTACTAATGCTTTTGTTATTCTAGCAGTAATGATCCAAATTAATGATAATATAGGTATTGAGCCCATCAAGTTAAATGTTAGTGATATGCTAGCTCATTATTCTAATGTAAAAGAAAAAAGGAATAGAAAGCTATGATAGTATGATATCCTACAATATATTAAGAATCAGCAATACCCAAACTAAACAACTGATAATGATAAAAGAGTAATAGGAGATTAGCTATGAGTTTTTTCTTGGATGGTGATGTTTTGTATAAAAAGAGTCGAGATCAGGTGTTATGAGACTTGTAAACGTAATCGAGATGAAAAAGATTATTAAAAAGGTGCATGATGAAATATGTGAGGTACATGTAAATAAATATATGATGACAAGATAGATCATGAGAGCTAGGTACTATTGGTTGACAATGGGAAATGATTGTATTGATTATGTTCAAAAATATCATAAATGCTAAATCTATGTTGACAAGACTCATGCTTCACCTATTGCTTTACATGTTTTGGCACCACTTTAGCCATTTTCATATAGGGCATGGATGTCATTGGTCATATTACTCCAAAGGCTTTTAATGGGCATAAGTTTATTTTCAGGATGATAGATTATTTCATGAAATGGGTTGAAGCAACTTCATTTGAAAATGTGACATGATTTGTGGTTTGTAAGTTCATAAAGAGAGAAATCATTTGTAAATATAGACTTTTGAAAAGAATTATTTTAGATAATGCAAAGAACCTGTATAGTAAGATGATATAAAAATATACGTTCAATATAAGATTAAATATCATAATTTAATACATATTGTCCAAAGATGAATGGAGCAATTGAGGCAACAAATAAAAACATAAAAAAAATTCTTGAGAAGATGATTAATTATAAGGATTGACATAAGAAATTGTTATTTACCCTTCATGCTTATCGGACATCAGTGCGTACCTCTATTGGGGCAACACCATATTTTTTTAGTTTATGGGATGGAAGTTATATTACTGGTAAAAGTGAAAATCTCATTCTTAAGAGTCTTAAGAGAAGTTGGATTGGAAGAGGCTTAATGGATTCATGAGCACTATGAGCAATTAAATTTCATTGAAGAGAAAAAATTGATAGCATTGTGTCATGGTCAGTTATATCAAAAAAGAATGATGAAAGCTTATGATAAAAAGGTCTAACCTCATTATTTTTTAGAATAAGAGTTGGTTTTGAAAAGAATTCTCCCAAGTGAGCACGATAATAAAATAAAGTGGACTCCAAATTGAAAGGGCCATATGTTGTGAATAGAGTTTTTTCATGTAGAGCATTAATATTAGTAGAGATGGATAGAGATGATTTGCCCAATCCTATAAATTATATTGTTGTAAAGAAATATTATGCTTAAAAAAAAAGAAAAAAAAGAAAGAATGAAAAAAGAAAACTTAAATAAAAAACCCCAAAAAAGTAGTTTGAGTCAAAAGGGGTTCATCTAGATTGAAAACTTGAAAAGATAGCTTAGATAAAGAGGATACAACATCAAATTTGAGAATTAATGGAGACTAGTATATTCTAATGAGCTCTAAGTTATTAAGTGCATCAGGTGGTTAAGTTTTCAGAAAAGACTTCACAATGTGTTATCATGATCATTTATTTTGGGCATTGTTATCCCATAGCCATTTTTTAACCATTCTCTTTTATTAATGGCCAAAGTTGTTCTACCATTTTTTTTTAAATAAGAAATATTTCATTTCATTCCTTGTACCTTTCTTTTAATGACTATTTCTTATTTATTCCTAATCTATCCCTTGACTTTTCCTTTTAATACCATGCAATGGAAAAATTGTGTAATTGCATTTTTATGTTTTGAAATTGAAATAATTATTGATAAATGAATAATAGCATGAAAGATTTTTACATTTCTTTGGAAAGGTTGAGAGTGATAAAAACAAATATGAAGTGTTCAGTTTCTGATAAAGATATTGAATTTGAAGAAGAAAGATTTCTTTAAAAAGGAAATATGGTTGATAACATTGAATGAGAAAGATGGCAAAAAACTGAATCAATTTGGTCTTAGTGCTTAAAGATTAAAGAGTTCGAGATCCAAGAAAAAGAGGCTTGAGAACTTGTGTACTACAATTGAAAAATATTAATTAACATGTGCGTAGCATGCATTGCACTTAAGAATGTCTAATGTATGAACCTAAGAAATAGGGATATTGTGAAATCTCACATAGAGAAAATAAATATGAAGACTTTTCAGTGAAAAAAATTCAAATTATTGTTTAAAAAGAAACCTATAAGGTAAGATTCTAATCCTTGAAAAAAAATATTTTAAGAAAATCAGTCATGGATAAGAAAAAATTTTTAAAATTTTAAAGTTATGAAACCTTTGTTCAAAGAAGCATTTTTTGACCATAAGAATGATTTATAAGACCTTTGGGTATAATATCTTAAAATTTCTTTAGATACGATCTATAAAACCTTTGGGCATGATTGTTAAAAAGTCTTTCCTTTGGGCATGATTGTTAAAAAGTCTTTTACATTACTTTTTTAAAATCGTTGAGCCTTTGTTTAGATGAACTTTATTTATTTTTCAAAAGTCGTGAGCCTTTGTTTAGAGGAGCCTTATTCATTTTTTAAAGTTATTGAGCCTATGTTTAGAAGAGCCTTATTTATTTTTCAAAAATCGTAAGCCTCTATTTAAAGAAGCCTTATTCATTTTTCAAAGTCATTGAGCCTCTATTTAAAGAAGCTTTATTTATTTTGTTACGCCTCTATCTAGAGGAGTTTTATTTATTTTTTAATAATTGTTGAGCCTCTATTGAGAAGAGTTTTATTTATTTTTCAAAAGTTATTGAGCCTCTGTTGAGAGAAGCTTTTATATTTTTCAAAGTAATAAACTTCTGCTTAGATGAGTTTTTATGTTATTCAAAAAGTCTAAGTATCCATTTTAAAAGAGTTTAAAAAAATGAATGTCAAGTTGATTATCAGGATATAAAGGCTGTTTATATCTTTGCATAATTCCTATTTCATAGAAGATGTGCAAAGAAAGATAACCATAAATACTCTAATTTGTCTACGGTTGTAGCTGTTTGTTTTTTAAATGTTAAAAAAAAGGAAAAAAATTAAAAAAGTTTAGAGTGGTTGAGTTTATCCGAATTTTTTTTTGGGATTATAAAGTTAGGGTTGTAATCAAAGTCTGAAGTTTAAACTAAAAAGAAATGGAAACTCTTTTTGGTTTAGAGATCTCATAATTTAAATCCTATAAATACCCCATCAGATTCAGCACAACGAAATAGAAAAAAAAAAGAGTAGAAATATACATAGCAAAAAAGCAAAAAGAAAGAGTAAAAAAATTAAAAAAATTAAAAGTTTTTTTTATATTCTTTTCTAGTGTTTTAGGTTTAAATAATTAAGATTTTCTTTTGAGAGTTCTATGTTAAAGAAAGGAGTTGAGAAAAAACACAAAAGGAAGATATTCAACTAAAAATTTCGGCAAAAAATTTTCAAGGGTTTCGTAGAAATAAGAAAGAAAACAAGGTAATTTCTATTTTTTTTCTTCTTTATTTGTATGTTTATTTATGTTACTTAGTTGTTTCTCTTTCTTTTTTATTTAAAATAATTTTTTCTAATAAATTTTAAACATTACCAACATGTTGAAGGGTTCAATTTTTTTAAAATAAATATTTAAATAAAAAATTTTACCAATATATTGGTAGGCAATTTGATTTTTAAGATAGGATTTTACCAACGTATTGGAAAACTTATGATTTTTAAATAAAAATTAATTTTTAGAAAAAAAATAATTTTCATAAAATCCTACCAACTTATTGGAGGATATTTTTGAAAATAAAGAGTTTTTTTTCATAAAATTAGATTCTACAAAAATTAAATGAATCTGATGGCGAAACCTCTTCAAAGCATGACAAATAGTTTTCTTGAATACTACTAAGGTGAGGGGATATTCTTGAATTATTACCAACATATTAGAGTAATTTAGGGATAATTTTTTATATTAAATTAATTAGAAAGTATTTTTAGGCTTTGGATAACACAAAATTAAACTAGTACCATCTTTTGGTTAGGTGATGTGTAGGTGCTATAATATTTCTCATACATAATCGTACTTTTAAACTTAGTTCTGGTTTCATAAACATGAATCAATTAGATGACCAATCACACGTTAATAAAATATTGGTGGTGACTCATCTTCTTAAGTTTAGCTATATATTTATGAATCTATACGTTATGACATTAAAAATTAGTCTTAAAATTACTTTAATGTTTGATAGTAATTTAATATAATTTTTTCACCTCAAAAGTATTTATGGAGACTCATGTCCCACTCTAAAAAGGTTATGTCGTTGAATTTATTAATATTTTTTCATCTTGAAGACAATTAATAAAATCTTTTAATCATTTGATAGAATTTTATATTGGTACATAACCCCACACTTAGTGAGATTTTTATTTGAGTTTTTTATGAATTTTTTTAAAAAATGATTATTAAATTTTTCAATAGTTTGGTAATATTTAACTTAGAGATTTAAATCCTCCAATCGTTTAATACAAAATTTATTTTTTAAAAAAAATTCATTAAGTTCTCCAATAGTTTAGTAGTACTTAATTCAAGATTTGAATCTTTCAATCGTTTGGTAGGATTTTATAAATTCACTATAAAAAAATTATTTTAAATATGCATAAATGAAGAAAAAAAAACAACTAAGTGAAATGAAAAGATATAGAAATAAACCAGTTACCAAATAAATCAACTAAAGTGGACTATACTCCAAAACAAATATCAAGCCTACTCCATGTTTGGGCTAATGGATTGGGTTAGAGCCACCAATTCCAAGCCTACTTCATATCTGGGCTAATAGATTGGATTAGAACCAAATATAACCCAACACCAAGAAACTAAGGCCAAGGTAATTCAAGTCCAATAACAAATTTATTTCTTCATTTTCCTTGTTATTACAACTCACATTATCTTTCTCAATAGTCAAGCCACTTTCCCAATAGCTCACTTGTATTGTCGATTCCACACTTCAATTTTAATTTTCCTTCTTCCTAGTTTTCACGATGTACCTAGAAACCTTGAATACTTAAGAGCACTGACCATTATTCCATAAATAAGCTAGGACTCGAGCCAAATTCCTACTCTAAATTTTTTTGTGGCTCTTCTCTTTCTGTATGAAATGATTTTTTCTCTACACAATGGCACATATTTATTATGTAATTGGATATCTTACCTCTATGTCTTGAATTGAACCAAAAAACTCCCAAAACAAAATCCCACCAAAATAAAAAACCACTCAATTTGATGCCAACTCTTTACTTTATTTTTCCATGTGATTGTTGTCGTCAGTGCCCCTTTTTTTCTAACATTGGTCTTGTGGTGCTTTTATAGGGATCTGGTTTCAAATTATGAGAACTCTTGATTGAAAAAAGTTTTAATCTCACTTTAATTCAAGCTCAAACTTTAATTCCAATCAAAAGCCTTTTAATTCGAAAAAGCCCAATACTAAACCAATTCAATTTTTCTTGAACTTTTTTTTTAAATAATAATAACTCTAAAATAAATAAAATACCAAAAATAAATAAAAATTTTCAAAGTCTTATTTTAAAATGTAAATTGATCCCAAACTAAATAGGGTGTCTACAGTTGATCCATTTTGAAAATGGATTGATCACGTATAAAAATAAATTGATTTGTTATCCTACAATAGTCAAAATTTAATTAAATTCAAGACCCAATAAATCTCCTAATGCACCAAATCGATCCTTTCACTAATGATAGCTTTTAAAAGCTATTTTGAAAAGAGAAAAGCATGCATTTTCATTTCTTAATCTTCTATTACAATTACAAAATCATTTATTCTATAAATTAAGCATTCCAACACACTTATAAGGTAAGACAATAAGCACCAACAAGCCTTACCTTCATTTTTTTAAGAATTTAAAAGCATTCCAAATATTAGAGCTTTAATTCTTTCCATTCTTATATCCCAATTAAAGTTGTTCTTCATTTATCTTTTGTTGTTCTTAAATTAGGCAAACACTTAACCTTAGTTAGGTTATTTAGTTTGCAAAATATTTGTCTCTCATTTAAGATTGGGGGTTCAAAGGGAGTGAAACCCTTAAATGTATTTGTAAGATTTTGAGAAAAATCATTAAAGGTTTTTTATTAATTGCACTCTTAGCCTTGGATAGGCTATTTATAAAATTTAAGATATAATGGATTGTTCTTGATCTTTTAATGTTTATTTTTACCTTAAGTCTTTATTCATTATGGCTTATCACTTGTGTTGACATATTTATTCCTTTATATTAAAAAGTCTTAAATATATTTGAATGATAAATATGTCTTTCTTGGTTTTTAAAATTTTACTTAGCCTAACATTTATTTTTTATATATTTTGTTATGCTAAAATTTTTTTGAATATATTTGAAAATTGAATTTGTTTTGCTTGTTCTTATTATTTATAGGGCCTAGAAGGGTTGATGCTTGCATATTACTTAGAAGGCTTTAACTTTAATGCCACAATTGTATTATTTGATGTTCAATATTATATATGTCATATATCTTAAATTAATATTGAATAATTTATTTTAATGAAATATATCTTTCTTGCAAATGACAACTTGTGTTTAGTAAACAAATTTATTTTTTTTCCTAATGACTTAAAATATGGAAATAATTTTCTATCAATTGGTAATATTTTTATTAATTGGTATTCTTTATGCTATTAATGAATATTTCTTTTTAAGGGTTTTTTCTAAGTTTATGCAAGGAAAATTTTTAAAAGGTGCATGAATGAGTTTATATTTTGAAATTTCAGGTATAGCTAGCAAAGTATATATTCATCAATCAAGCTCAAGTATTAAAAAACTTGCTCAAATGATTTGGAATGAAGGATTCAAAGTGTTACTCAACTACAATGCACACATCAACAAAACTTAATAAGAATGGAGTAAATATGTTACTCAATGATGTGTATGATATACAAGCTTAACGGCTAATAATGCTTTGAATTTTTTTTATTATTTGCAAATATATGGTATTGTGTTTGAATATGTTAACACTATGCACAAATTAATCACCAAGCCACTTGATAGAAATTGTTTCAATATTTTTAAAAGTTTGTATTGATATTAATACCTATTTTTTTATTAGATAAATGGTTTTTAATGCATGAAAATTAACTTAAGATAAATCTTTGAACATGTTTATGAGTTAAAAAATTTTTATCTTAAAATTTCATAAACTTTAAATTACATTGACTCATAGATTATAACTTATAATTTGAAATTTATATACATAGTTATGGATTAAAAAAATTGAAATAGAATGTACCACATTGTGTCTAAATGCTTATATCTTTGTATATTGTTTTATGTTATTTGAAATATATTTTCATATGCTTGTTTACGACATGATCTTAGAACCTTATTGCTCAGTGGTATTTATAACTTGTTATATATATATATAAATATAAATATAAATATAAATATAAAAGTTATTATTCTTATTGCATATGCATTTGGATAGGATATACTTATAAAAGATTTATTTTATCATTTTAGAATTACTGATTGGATCTTTCTTATGCTTAAAATATGTGTGATTTATGAAAGTTGTTAAACAAAATTGCTAATGATTTTTTGAACTTTCATGAATGCTTATGCTTCTCATATCTATACTTAATATAAAGTATACCTATCCTTGATAAAGCTTATATTTTTCATGCAAAAATTATGAGCCTTAAATTGATTTTTTTAAAAAAAAGAAAACTTCTAATACAATTTTACTTAAATTAAATTGTTTATGTGATAGCATATATGTGATAGCATATCTTTAATATTTGTTATGAGATTGAATATATATGCTTGAATTTATATTTAAATGATATCTGTGTTTTAAATTATAAGCATATTTTATAAAAATATGATTTATAAATAGTTTGCATATTATTTCTCTATCTGTTTGCTTATATGTATCATTTAATGAATTTGAAATTTTTATTCTAAAATACTAAAAATTAGATACATTGAAATATTTATGCTCTTATAATTGAATACATGTATTTAAAGTTTATTGTGCATATTACACTTGAATGCATGGATTCTTTATGCATGACATTAATTGCTCTTAAAAATTGTCTTATACCTTGAATTGACCTCTTTTTTGCTATGACAAAAAAGAGAAGAAAAATTTTATGGATAAATTTACTTTTATATATGTGTGTGTGTGTTTAATAGATATATATGTTTTAACATATATATATATATATATATATTGAATTATGACTATAAGTTGGATTAAAATAAAGAATGCATTAATCAACGTAGAGTTTTGCTAGAAAACATGCACGGTTTTAAAAAGGAGTTTTTAAAAATGGTTTTCAAAATTTTCATAGGTTTCAAAAGAAGTTTTTCATTAAATAAATTTACCTTCGTCATATCAAAAAGAAGAAATTATTAGTCCTGAATTGATTTTTATTTTAATGAAAAAAAATATTAAGTTAAATAAATTTGATTAAAATTTTAAAAAATATTGATTTAGTACATGTTTTTAAATTATATTGTTTTGTAGCACTAAATAAATACAAGTGATATTTGAAATGAAAAATATTTAGGAAAAAAATTTTTAGATTTTGAAAAATTTTATTTAATACATAATTCTTTTGATATATTATTTTTTGTACTAAATAAATATTATTTTTTTCCAAAATATTATTTGATTTAGAAAATATTTTTATAAAATTTAAAACTTTGCTTTATATTTTGTATATCTCAAATCAAAAATACTTTCTAAAGATTATTTATTTAAGTTCAAATGAAAGTCTAATTTGTTATTTTTAAAATGAATTTATTTATCTTGGACTTTAAATAATTTTAATAATATTGGTTTTGAGAAATGAATTAACTAAAAAAAGTTATTTTGTAAGAACAAAGTTTTGCAACATTGATTTTGTTTTATTTTTTGTATTAATTTATAAAGTTTTAATATTCAAATTTTATATGGTTGGAAAACTTTTTAATTCTATTTTCCAATGAACCAACCAATATTAAAATCTAAATTTTCAAAGAAAAGATTTTGAACTTCTATTAGAGATTAAGCAAGTTGTTTAACAACTGCACAAGTGATAGTTTTGGAAATTCATTATAATTTTTATACATTGAATTAAATGTTAAGTTTTATAGGTATAGAAAGCTCAGTGTAGTTTTTAAATCATTCAATGAAATATGATTTGTATTTGTATAACTCAAGATATGATCAAATTAGTAAGTAGAATGTGAAAAAAAAAATTATTTGAAGACAATCGATGCATTGTTCATATAAAATATCCTTTAAACATTGTGTAAAAATGAATCAATCTATTTTGAAAATAAATTGATTTTTCTAAAAAAGGATTGACCATTTATGAACATGGATCTATCCATTTTGAAAATGAATCAATCCATTATCTTACAACAATCAAAATTTGAATTAAGTTCAAGACCCATTCAATCCTCTAATGTACCCAATTGATCTTTTTGCTTATGACAATTTTTAACAGTTACTTTGAAAGAAGAAAAGTATGCATTTTCATTTTTCAATCTACTACAACGACTATAAACTCATTTCTTCTATAAATTAGGTATTCCAACACACTTGTGAAGTAAGAGAGTAAGCACTAACAAACCTTACCTTTATTCTCTCAAGAATTCAAAAGCATTCTAAATATTAGAGTTTTAATTCTTTCCATTCTTATATCCAAATTATATTTGTTCTCCATTTATTATTCTTTGTACTTAATTGGATAAACATCATTATTTTAGTTTGCAAAACCATTTGTCTTTTATTTGAGATTGTGGGTCCAAAGGGATTAAAACTTTTAAGTGTATTTATGAGATTTTGGGAAAAACCATTAAGGTTTTTGTTTAATTATGCTCATAGCCTTGTATAGGCTATTTAAATATTTAAGATATAGTGGATTATTTTTTGGCTAAAATAACTAAGAGAGAGAACATAAATGTCTTTGAAAAAATACTGGAATCTTTATGTTTGATTTTTTATCTTAACTTTTTTTATTTTCATTATTTTTTATATGTGTTTTATTTTTTATTATTGTTAATCTCATCAAATTTTCATAAAAATCTTTTTGTTTTAACTTTTTATTCAAATTTATCAAAAGTCAATTTTGGAAAAAATTTTGGAAACAATCCAATTCACCTATTCTTGGATTGTTATATATACTTTGAGCTAACATCCCTACACTAGCATAAAGAAGGTGGTTTTTCGAAGGTTCCAAAGGGTGTCTTTCCTCACCAAAAGCATTGCCAAATGCACAAAAAATAAATTTCATAAAAAATTATAGACCAATCTCTAACGAAGTACCAATGTACCACATTTAAGAGAGAAGAAATTTAAATTAGATTAGTAAGAACAAGAGTTAATCAATAAAAACCATCCAATAATGTGTTCAAATTACAATGAAGCTCTAATATATGTCAGCATCAAATAACAGTGGTTCATTCATATTGGATTTGCACAACAATGTAAATGTAGTAATAAACATAAAATACAATTTGTCAATTATCATAGAGAAATGACTTGGTTTCTAATTCTGCTTAAACGCCTAATTAGGGTAACTATCTGTTAATTCCTTACTCCTTTCAAAACAAAATATAAGAAAAAAGAAAGTGCAAGAATAACAATGATGTTTTTAGACAAGTATAATAAGAATACTAATGATATACTTTCATGCTTGCTAGTATCCTCTACGTGATAAAACTACCATAAGAAAACGAAAGGACATTTGGTTTGTTGATTTTTAAATTTTAAAAGAGAAAAGATTTTGAAAAAATTCAATAGATTAAGAATGTAAAATATTGAATTTCTTAATATAGAATTCTATAATAAACAACGTTTGGTAATAACAACCATTTCCAAATAAACGATGGTTGTTATTAACAAACATCATTTATTGATTGTGAATAAATATTATTTTATCAATTTATTAGACAATTATTGATGATTTTATTCTTAAAAAATGTGATATACTAAATTTATGAATAATAGGTTGTGAAACAAAACATAGTATTTATTTTTTTCCAATATTAATTGTTTTTCTAATATCTTTTTAATAATTACTATGTTTCATAGAATGTAAAGGTTATTGTCATGAAAATTAAATAATTTCAAAATTAATTATTTTTTTAATATCTTCTTAACAATTACTTCATTTCATCTATTTCATAGAATGTAAATGTTGTCATTATGAAAATTACATAATTTCCAATTCTTTGTTCATATTATATTTTTACAAATACCATTTTTCCTATTTTATATCGTTGTTGATTTTGATCAATTGAAAATAAATATTTTATTACAAACATTTGTTTCATTTTTAATAATTAGAATATTATTGACAACATAAACTTAACAATTAAGCTGGTCAACTATATAAAAGGCCAAACAAATTAATCATGTTAAGTTATAATTTTGAATTTTCTTACGTCACTCATTTTTATAAAAAAACAGCATGTTCATTTACTTTTCTAACTCGCATATCTTATTTTATTACTTATATCCACATCTTTCATAGTCTATCTTTAGAAGCTTTAGTCTCTCCCAAATTTAAAAATTCATTTCTTCTAACTAATATACAAATAGACCTATGTTTCACATATCCAAATCATTTAGATTATCTTTAATTTTCTTCAAATCCCTTTATTTTTTATTTTATCTTTTTTAGTCTTATAGTACATTCATCTAAGCATTTTCATCTTTGCTACATTTATTTTCTTCTCATATTATTTTTTAATGGCTCAACATTCAGTCTCATATAACAATACAAGCTTTACATTTATTTTATACAACTTCACTTTTAACTTGAAATACATGGCTCTTCATCATCTTACCTATCTTGCTTGCACACTATGATTTATATCTCTTTTTATCTCAGCATCGCTCTAAATAATTGATCTCAAATATAAAAAATGAATACTTTTTTGTACTACCTTTCCATCTAACTTAATCATATTAACACTCTTCTTTATGAGTACTAAACTTACATTTCTTATATTCAGTTTTAGATCTACTTAATTTAAAGTCTCGAGACTCTTGCATATGCCTCTATAATTCTAATTTTCTATTAAGATCATTATTAATTTCAACAACTAAGACTATATCATTAGCAAATGAAGTGAATTTTGCTAAGGCATTGTAAGAGATGCTTAGAAGCTAATGTGAACTAAAATTAATGAGGTAAAAAGTCATGAAAATGAAAAGCTGTTGCCAAGCTATGCCTAAGAAGTGCCCTAGCTACGAGCTAGCAATTAGTATTGGGAAAGTTTCATTTTTTACATAAAGCTAGCTCACAAGTTAAGGAGTTGAATTAGGGAAACTTCAAACTGGCTTTTGGGAAGCTAAAATGAGAAGAAAAAGCAAGCTATTAAGCCATGAACAAGCCAAATTTAGAGCATAAAGAATTGGCAAAAGAGATTACAAGAAAGGAGAGACCGATTTCACTATAAAACAAATTGAGACCATTATAAAAATAACATTTTTTAGGGTTTTTTTTTTGTAGCTAATTTCCATGATTTTAAGGGGTTTTAGGCTAGGAAATGTAAAGAATGTTTCATGTTAGGAACTGGTTTTTTGTTAGAAAATGAGTGGAAAAGCATATAGGCATTCAAGGTGGCATACGTGTATAGAGACAAGTTAGCACCAAACTACCAACTTGTTACCAACTTTAGTTTTTGCACCAAGTCAACTTGTAAATGGCTTATTTTGATAAAGAAGAACTGCCAACTTACATCCTAGGTGGAGGAATAAAGAACCTTCATTGGTCAAACTCATAAAGCATCATATGAGGAAAGATTGGTTAGCAAACAAGTCACGATTTTCTTACTTCATTTCAACAGCAAAATTTGTTTTAGCCAACTAGCTTTTTTAAAGGCTGAGATTGTTTAACAAAAACCCTATATTGGCTGAGAAAATACTTAGGACTAGGTTTTAAATAAAACATTTTAAAGATGTAAATAGCCTTTAAACTTGACTTTTTACTTTTCCTCAAGCAAAATCAATTTATGTTAAAAGTCAATTTCACTTCCTATAATTAATTAAAAATTGTTTCCTAAAAAATTACATGATGATTATAGCTTAAGATAAATTCTAAATAGGGTTTAGTCATAAAAGTCATCCTAGAATATACATCTATTCAAATGAAGTTTCATTGTATGCAACATTCATCATATATCATCACATGCAATCTAGCTATGAATGTACAACCATGGCATTAATCACAACATAATCAAAAAGCACATACATTCCATTGGTTTGCCTTTCGCATATCTCTCTATTAATGTTAGAGTAACACTAAACTAAAGATCTTTAGGTCTTTGCTAGTTTGTAATGTTAGGTTAGGAATAAATTCTTGGGTTTAAGTACCCTAATCATGCACTAAAAGTTTATGATCAATTAGAGAACTTGCAAGACCTTATTAACTCTTAACTCGACTTTTTCCTTTTTTATTATTTTGATTTGATTTGATTTTTACTTTTTCTCTTTCTTTTTTTTTTTTGTTTTATTTTTCTCATATCTTAAGTGTGACATAACTTTCTAAATATATCATGGATAATCTCTATGCACATAAAATAGGGACAACAAAGATGAAAATGCAAGAAGTAGTCTAAGTTTATTGATGTGGGTGCTTTGTAACATAGAATTTCACATCGAGAAATGATCAGACAAATTCTAGAATGTATGCGCAACTTAAAAAATTAAATGCAATCCCTATGATTAACATAAACAATCGCTAAATAACATGCAATTTAACGATCAAAACGTACACAACTTACAATATCAATAAATTCTAAAATTCATCTCATGCGTCACTCAAGTTTATTCTTTTCCTAAGGCTATAATCAAGTCAATCATGATTTTTGTCATAGGATCAGTAAAAATAAACTAAGAGAAGCGTATTAAAGACTCGTAACAAAAGTCAATTAAGCCTAAGTCTAAAAAAATTTTGAAATTTTAGCTTAAATTTTCCAATCTATCACCTCTAATCTTATTCATTCCATTGTTATTCATTTTTTTCAAAACAATTACAATAAAAAAGATTTTGTGTCATGACAAATTCAAAAAAAAAACCCATTATCTAAGGAAGTGAATTGTCAAACTTGTGGGTGGAAATAAATAAATCTATTTATCTACAATCAAATTATATTTATTCAATACATTATTGTCAATATAATTGTAAATTTTGAGTAAAAATATTGAGAAAAGAATATAAAAAAAACTATAAAAAAATGAAAAAAGAATTAAGTAAATTTTTTTTATTTTTATTATTAATTATTAATAATATTTATTATTAAATATTATTAATATTTTCTATTTTATATGTTATTTATCTTATTCTATATTATTTTTTAAAAATGCAATTACTCTATTTATTCAATTAATTTTTTCTCTATATTTTATATTAATAAAATTAGCTCAATAATATCAATTATAGAACATGATATTCTATAGTAGCAATATTTTATAGTAGGAATTCTTAAATGTACTAGTACTAGCAAATGCCTTAAAGATGTAGTCATCAAATCTTTTGAGAGGCCATAATTATTGCAAGCAAACACATTAATTTAATGATAAAGAGCAAATTTTTCTATGCTACTAATACTTATACTTGTTTTATTATTCTACCAAACTTGGTCTAGTTGAAAAAGAGTTATGGGGCATAAAACAAAAAAAAATGCTTAATTTATTTTGTTTTGGTCGAGAATACTATATATAAAATACAAAAGTAAATATATGATAAATAATAAATAAAAGGCCACTCCATTTCAGCAAAAGACCCACATCCAAGTTTCATAGCTTTGGTTTTGCTATCTTGACCATGATTTTCTTACCCCTAAAGAGAAAGGTCTTTCCTTTTTGGGTCAGTTGTGGGTGAGGAGTGATTCGAACCGTTAACATCATGGTTTGTAGCCATGTGTTATAATCTTCTAAACAATAGGCCTCACTTCGTCTCCACTAGATCTATTCTTAAGAATACCCTTAAAAAAAAAGAAAACATTTCCTCTCCCCAACCATTTTGGGTTAAGATGTGAAAACGCCTTCTCTTTATAAGAACGTTAAGTTTTAAAGTGTAAGTAAGGGAAATGTGATTTCATAATTGGGGTTTTGAATAAGATTGACCATTTTCATTTTAATTTTTTTTTCTTGTTCATATTGAAAAGTAATGAGAATGAGAGGTATTAAGCTTTTTATCATCCTAGCATCGAACTATTTTACCATAAGACCTCCCTTGTTGTATTGTCATTGCAGTAAGGTTTAACCACCAAGTTTGAGATGGATTGGAGTTGTTCCCGTACACCTAGAACACTAGAATATGAAACCATGAATGAAAAATGGCATTCAACAAAAAAAAAATGCATATGGCTAGTGATTATAAGGCTTGATTGGAGGGAAAAGCCTCCGCCTTTCCGTCCCATGGATAGATAGAAAGGGAGGGCAAAGCTTTTGGTTATTTCATGTAGTCAAAGTGTTGAACAATGAAAATATATGGCAAAGCTTGATTGAATTGATCGGATCGTGTATACATCATTGAAAATTAGTATGCCTCAGCTGTATACATCATTGCACTTCCACTTAACACCTATCATTGTATTTTCTTGATTAGAGCATGAATTTCATACATTTAACTTTAAGATTCAACACATTCTTAAATCTTAGGTGCAACATAACTAATTTTATTCTGAACAAAAATTTACACTTCCACTCCAATATTCATCAAGTTTTGCCAAGAAGCAAATTTGTCAAGATTCACAAATGTACTAGGAACATATTGATTCACAAAGACTCTTCAAAACTTGTCAAGATTTATCAAAATTTAATCTTAAAAATGATTTCCTACACAAAAGCAAAATAAACACATTAGAGGTAAGAATAGCATTGTTTCACCAAGAAAAAAAAGCAAAATTAAGATATTAAATATTGAGAATAGCTCTATTTTATAGAGTTATCAGTTGGATCATAGTTTATCATGTAATTTCTATGATATTAAAGGAATAGACCATAACCACCAATTATTAAGGCAAAAGTGAGATAAATTTTATTTTCTATCAAGAATCTTAAAAAAAGCCTTAGAGAAATGAAGGTTTTTGACAAGCTATTTTTTTTCCTTCTTGACACTTTTGAAAATGTTAAAAATTTCAAATGTGAGGGAAAATTCGCAAACCAAATGTAAGAATTACGTTATAAATAATAAGATAAGAGAATCGTAAATTTCGTGAACCAAATAAGTAATTTGATGAACCAAGGGATTCTCTCCTGTAAGTCTTCCTAGTCTTCATTTCTTGGCTCTGATAGTCATTTGACTCCTTCAGTTTTTCCTTACTGTAAGACGATAATGAGGCCCTCTAGCCACTACTCATTTTTTATGGGAATCACTTATTAGCCATATCTACTTTTGTTTGCCAATCCTTTGCGTCCACTAACACTAGACTGTATTCAGATTTCTTCCCAGTACTGGTTGTTCCTCATGGACAAAAACTGAAGCTGCCGCTAATAGACACAACACAAATAGTCCTTTGGCCCACTAAACTCCTACATTCTTTGTGAAAAATTGGTCTTCTGGCCCACTAATTAGTAATTGTAGAATCTACTATTTCAGAACTTTGAAAGTGGTCAGTGGAATCTGCAATTTTAAGGTTATTAAACATCACTTCTTCTTTAGGGTCCCCAGTTTTTGATATATCAAGTTGAAATTCAGTAACCTGTAGGATTATGCTTGGCTGGTCTTGAAGCTCCACCTTGCTCTAATGTTCAGTATCAATCTGAGCAGTAAAATCAACTCCCTTGACTGATTCAGTTCAATCATCTCAGCCTCAATTCTTAGCTGCACTTCATCAGGTTCTTCTGAATCCACTTCCAAGTTTTCAAAAGCTTCATTCTCTTGGTCTTCTAGTTCTTCATCTCCATCCTGTTTGTTTCGTGAGAAATTTCCCTTTGCAACTTCTCTAACCATGGTACTAATTAACACCTAAACTCATTTTGAAATAACCATTATACTGTGCAAGTCGTAAGTGGTCATAATCTGGTGCAATACTTACCATATGTTTGTGCTCTTGATTTAGGGTAATCTGAAAAGCACATGTAAAGTTAAATGTGATTTTTATGCCATGAACAAACATATTATAGTTGGGCTATAAACTAAAATAAAGTACATGATGAACTTCAACCAAACCTTCTGGCATCTCTGTATTCCCTTATGAGGTGGTGTAAGGTATCACAATTAGGGAACCCATCCAATCAACCTCCTGCTTAGACATGGTGGTATGACAACATATTCTGACCAGATAAATCTTTCTCTGCAGTTTTTCTAGACTCCTGTTGCAAAGTGTTCACTAAGCCAAAAAAGGCTGACAATTTGTCCATCGAGGGATATTAGCTCTCATTAGCTCTCAGTACAGGAAATATGCAAAATAATAAATTATAGTTTTATTTTAGACAGCAAAAAAAATGTTAGCTTCCAAACACCAGCACACAAACCATAGAATCATCAACATGCATAAATGTGAAATACAAAAAGGGAAACGGACAAGAAAGCAAAAAATACCTGCATGACATATTCATTTTGGCGACGATCTTCATGTCCTTTTAGTGAGAAGGCATAATCTTCACCATCACTCCCATGAATAGTCAATTTCCGAGGGTGCAGTTAGCAATTATGACGTCAAGCTTACCTGCACGATACGGGGTTATTTTTAGTTATGCCACTCATATTTATACCAAGACATCCATGTAAACAACCATTGAGCTTACCTGCACGGTATGTCCCAGGGACTGCGAGCTCTAAATCACAGCATTCTACCAACTCAGGAGAAACAGACTGTAGCCTGTAAAATGAAAAGTTATGCATTAATGAATTGTGAAGAATTATAGAGATCGATACTCGCCTGCAGGTCCAGGGTAGTAAAAGACTTCGAAGTTGCTTGTCTATCCTCCGGAAAATATGATAATAGAGATCTCATGCCTAATGAATTCAAGAAATAATTAGGAAATATCCCATGCTTCTGATAACCCACAGGCAAAAAGTGATGAGCCACCAATATATTCTAATTAGCATCCCTATTTGACAAAGAGTATTTATAATAGATGGAGACCTCAAAGGACAAGC
This sequence comes from Durio zibethinus, assembly GCF_047325235.1. Classification (NCBI taxonomy): domain Eukaryota; kingdom Viridiplantae; phylum Streptophyta; class Magnoliopsida; order Malvales; family Malvaceae; genus Durio; species Durio zibethinus. The sequence goes on from NC_143163.1 coordinate 5,404,682, forward strand.
CTAAAGCTAGACAGTTTCAAACCAGAGGTTCCACAAAATGTTGGTGACAAACGTACCCCAGATTACAAGCACAGTTAAAGACAGACAATTTTACCCCCAACCACGAGTAATAATATCGCCCGCTCAATAAATTCAACAGTTTCTGCTACCACAAACACCACCTAGGAAATGACTCGAACATATTTAAAATTCAATGATTTAGTCAACAAACATTCCTTACCTAAATAAGCTCGGCATCTTTGAGGCTCACAAAATTTGAATTGAGGCAGTTACAGCACCAAGAGTTTCAATTAAGTTATGCAGAAGTGTTCTCAGCATTTAGTTTCTTGCATTATGCTATGCGACAAACTGATGTACTCAATTCAAAATAGGTAAAATTCAAGTGATTGAATAGAACTTTGGATGAACTGCACAAACCCTCATGAGGTTCGACAAAAAAAGTAATTTCCACCACCTACCCGTAAAAAATTGAAAAAGAAAAGACAGTCCTCACCCCATGGTTCGAACGGACGTGCCATTTTTCAATATTTATTCGAACTCCCTATTTCAATACTTTCCATGCTATACTATATTCCTCAAATATCCAAGCCCAACTATGACTAAAAGGTTTGTTGTCCTGCATGAAAGGTGGCAATAATCCCAAATTCAGAAGAATTGATACTCTCAAGAGATCGAATACCAGTTTTAGATTAATACAATTAATTAATGTTGTAAAGTAATTTGGCTAGATCAGCAAGCTATATTAAGGAGGCCTTATGAGGATGTTAATATTTTCTTTTCCTTTTGTAACTAATTTTGCCCATCTTTCATAATTTAGAGGTCAGTGGGAAAAGCTTAGTTTGTCAAGGTCGTTGTGGCTGTCCAAATTTAAGTATAACAACGTCATCCCCCTCTTTCTTGACTAATTCTGGATAATTGGCACAATTTTGTAAGTCCAGCTGCAGACTTGTTTTATTAGTTGCAGCACATTCTGCATCCTCCTATTTATCAATTTTAGCTCTCGTTAGCTTTCACACTTATCATCCAACAACCAGAACTCTCCTATTTTCCCACATAGTATCACTTCCCTTTGTCTTGCATCATACTATATCCTCTCATCCTTTTTATTTACATGCATTTTCTATTCATCCTCCACGTGGCCTCATCATATTCTCATTCCTCTATTTGCTCTCTCAAATTCCATTCATTACTCGTTGGCAACATTTTCTCACCCTAATGGCACAATTTCCCGGGAAAAGAACCCTCACCTACAACTTCACATAACGTACTTATCACTTGAAACAAATTAACAGCTTTTCCTTGGTCTACATATTAAAGGAGGAATGCAAGATTTCGGCTAACATACTTAAATGATCAATTTTGAAGCGGAACATATACAATCAAGGCAAACCTGGGGATGACTTTGTACAATTCGCACCAAAAGTGATTGTATGAGTTCTCTCATAGCATGGTTATTTGAGATAAAACAACCAGAAGCGTGTTAATATTAACATGGGCAAATCCTATCCGTAGGGCCATTTGAACTTCTGCAGTAGCTCTATGGTTAAACCCCAAGGTAAGAAGGCGAAGTTTATCCTGAAAAAAATAGCAGAGTTAAAGAACAATGCTTAAAAAGGCTCCATAAAGTTATCAAGTAGCAGCGGTTAATAAGGTAAAAGAAAAAAGGGTCATATCCCAAAGAAAACAGATAGCGAAAGAAAATTATGACTGCAATCATTAAAGAATGTGTGCTATTATTAAGCCTAAAAATGATATTGCATATGCATAATTTTGAAATAACCTTTTTTCCGGTCAATATACCTGTAGACTGTCACCGACACCTTTTGCATTTGCTGCACGTGCTATTGAACGAAAATATCCAATGACAGCAGCAACAACAAACTGCGAGGCGATAGTTGGAAAGCCTCGTAAAGTATAATGTGACATGACAGCTGTATTTAACAACGCCAATGCTTGCCATGCTTTTGGCCATCGTCGCGCACTGAGTGGCATTCCTAAACGCCAAAAAGAACCCTACAAAAAAATGACCATTTACCAAGAAAAAAAAATTGATAGGCATTTAAGAACCCATAAAAAATATCTCCTTTTTTGGCGCCAATAACCAAGTAATTTGATGAAAAATAGGAAAGTATACCGCTATAGAATAGATGATCATGTTCTTAGTATCAGCTACCTTAAATAAAATCGCCATGCAGTCCAGGTGAGATTGTCCATTGCCAAGCTCCAAGTTTAAGATACAAAGGCCAGGAGTGGAACACTTGTGTGCTTCCCAGGACTCAACAGGTTGACCACTCATGCATCGTCTTAAAGTAGTGTGACGCAGATGCACCATATTAACAGATGGTTAACTACTTAAGAGACTAGTAAACAGAACTATTTTGAAAATAAAGAGCAACCAATCACAACTATTTTCAACACATTCCAACGAAAACTGATACATTTCAATTACAGATGGCAATGAAAAAAAAACCAAGGAAACTTTGGTTATATTGTGTTTCAATATATCCAGTGAACGTCAATGCACCAGGAAAAAAAATTCCGTAGAAGATTATAGACCAATCTCCAACGAAGCACCAATGCACCGCATTTAAGAAAGAAGAAATTTAAATTTAGATTGGCAAGAATCACAATTGATCAGTGAAGACCATCCAATAACGTGCTCGAATTACAATAAAGCTCTACTCTATGTCAGCATCCAATAACAGTGGTTCATTTATATTGGAATTGCAAAGCAGGACAATTGTAGTAAAAAACATAAGATGCAATTTATCAATCATCATGGAGAAGTGACTTGATTTCTGATTCTGCTTGATCGCCCAACTGGGGTAATTATCTCCTCATCTTCTTCTCCCTTCAAAACAAAATATAGCAGAAAGAAAGTGTAAGAAACAAAGTCTGGCTAGTGGTTAAGAACGATTTTAGACATATATAATATGAATAGCAATGATGTACTTACATGCTTGCTAGGTATCTTCTCGTACGTGGTAAAACTACCATAGGAAGTCGAACCGGTAGAGTAATCTGATGAAGCAAGAGATTCTCTCCTGTAAGTCATCCTAGTCTTCCTTTCTTGGCTCTGATATTCATTTGACTCCTTGATTCCTTTCTTGCTATAGGATGATGATGAGGTCCTCTGGAAGCTACTCATTTCTGATGGGCATGACTCATTAGCCGTATCTACTTCTGTCTGCCAATTCCTGGAGGATAGCCTTTCACGGATTGTATCCTTTGAGCCAACATTCACTGGACTGTATTCAGATTTCTTCCCCAGTACTGGTTGTTCCACAGGCACTGACGCTGGCATGGAGGGCTTTCCTTTCCTTGAGTAGATGAAAGCTGAAGCTGCTGCTAATAGACACAACATAAGTAAAGAAAAACCCATCACATTCTTCGTGAGAAATTGGTCTTCTGGCCCATTAATTACAGAATCTACTACTTCAGAACTTTGAGAGTTGTCCGTGGAATCTTCAATTTTGCGGTTATCAAACATCACTTCCTCTTTAGGGAACACAGTTTCAGCCATTTTGTTCAAGTCATTACCCTCAAGGTCCCCAGTTTTGGATATATCATGTTGAATGTCAGTAGCCTGTGTGGTTATGCTTGGCTGGTCTTTAAGGTCCACCTTGCTTTGATGTTCAGCATCAATCTGAGCAGCAAATTCAACTCCTTTGCTCTCCTCTGCCTCTAACTGATTCAGTTCTATCATCTCAGCTTCAATTCCTTGCTGTACTTCATCAGGTTCTCCTTCTGAATCCAGTTCCAAGTTTTCAAAAGTTCCATTCTCTTGGTCTTCTACATCGTCATCTTCATTTACTGCCTCATCTGCTTCAGTCTCTCGATAATAGTTGTCATCGAATAGTTCAGTTCCAGCATCTCTCTCCCTCACAGGCTCTGTTACACTGTAATCAAACATTAGGTGGTGCTCCTCAACCAATGGTCCTCTAGCAAATTACTCAAATTAGCATATTCAAAGGAACCCAGTTTGTGCACTTCTCTTGAACTGGAAATGATGTTGGAAACATAAGACAAGAAGCTAACCAACCAGTGCTGAAGATTTTGAGTGAAACGGTCAAAATTAGCTTCTGCAAATTCAGTGACTTCTGGTGGGACGTGAAAATTGAATAGGCTTAATTCCAATCCAGGAGAAGTAAAGGCTGGAGAATTAGCTACAAGGACTGCAAAGTAAGCAAAGGCCAGCACCAGAAGCAAAGCAATGAACTTTGATCTGGTGGAAAAACGTGGCTTACACATTCTTTTAGCCACGAATTGCCCTTCAACCATTTCTGGGGCAATAGGATTTGTTTCGGATACATGAAGCTCCTCCTCCTCTTCTTCTCCTTCTTTCATTGTTTCTTCTGAAGAAGTATCCTCCGATTCTCTCTGTGAACCTTCAGACTGTGTTTCTTCAGTAACATCAGTGTCTGAATAGCTTTCAGATGCAAAGTGCTCCTCCAGCTGCTTGTCTTCTCTTTCCCGATAAAGCTCAATCCGACGATTTGGTCTATAGTGAAGAAACTGAGGCCTTGGAGAAAGGTAATTGGTTTTAGGGTCATAAGGAAGGATCGATGGATCTGCATCAAGTGGTGGTAAAACAGGGCATGAAGGTGAAATCTTGAAGCTTGGATCCATATTAACTGAATCCTTTTCCACTGTAACAGTCTCCAGTGACAAATCAGAATCATTCTTGGACTCCTTATAATCAAAATCTGCGTTGCTTTTCAAAGGTTCCCCATATTCATGGTTGCTGCTTTGTGAATCATGAGGCACCTCAACATTCTTCTGCTGCAAACCAATCTGTGGAGTTGGCTCGTTACCTTCCATGACTACACTTTTTACATCAGCGAATGACACCTTATTCTGGTTCAAACCAATCTCTGGAGTGGACTCATCTTCCATGATTATGCTTTTAACATCAGAAAAAGAAACCTTCTTCTGGTTCAAACCAATCTTCCGGGTTGATTCATCCTCCATGATGACGCTTTTAACATCAGAGAATGAGACCTTCTTCTGCTTGAAAGCAGTCTCTGGCGCTGACTCGTTGTCTTCCATGATCATGCTGTTTACATCAGAGAATAAAACAGAAGATCGAACTGACTCATTTCTCTCGACCAAGATTTTCTTTCTTGGGGATGCATTCATCTTTGAAGCAGCAGAGATAGTCGGTGAAATGAAATTCTTTGTACACTTTGAAAGAGCTGGAGATCTGACTCTTGTTTGTTTTGGATTCTGGTCTGTACTGTTTTCCTTGTCGGGATCACGCAAAGAAGCTACACTTTCTCTGCCAGTGGAATGTCTTCGAGGAAAATCTGGAAGTTGATAAAACAGATAAAGCATCAGAACCATAACTCTTACTGTTTGTTTCGTGAGAAATTTCCCTATTGCAACTTCTCCAACTATGACACTAGCTAACTTTCTTCAAAACTCACTTTGAAATAACCATCATGGTTCAAGTACACATCATGCTGTAAATGTGTAGTTTCTACCCGAACATTCAGATAAAAATACTAACATTAAAAGGAACAAAAATTCAAAGCCAAATTTCCCTTTTTTTGTTGAGGAGCTTTTTCAAGATGAAATTTTAAAGTTGTTGAGCCTCTGTTGAGATGAGCTTTTTCAAGAGAATTTTAAAATTGTTGAGCCTTTGTTGAGATGAGCTTTTCTAAGATGAGATTTTAATTGTTGAGCCTCTGTTGAGAGGAGTTTTTTCAAGAGAATTTTAAAGTTATTAAGCATCTGCTGAGATGAGCCTTTTAAACTTTTAAAAATATCGATTGAACCTCTGTTGAGAGGAACTATTTTCTGTCGAACCAAAAAAAATTTTTTTTTTTCTTTTCTCAATGTTTCATCTTTTCAAGCAAAATGGTTGTTTGTTTGTCTTTGCCTTATTCCTGATTCACAGAAATAGACAAAGAGAGTCAACTGTAAACACCATTTATTATTATTATTTTTTTTTCTTTTTTTTCTTTCTTTTTCTTTTTCTATTTCTTTTCTTCCCGTTTCTGCGTTTGTCTTCTTCTTCCTTTCTTTTTCCTTTTTCCTCATCCTTATCCGATTCAAATCTAGTGCATTAAATGCACAATCCCTAAAGTCCAAAATCACTGCCGTTAGTCGTCAACGGCCGACCGACAAGCCGTCAATCACAAACGGCAGGTGTGATTTTTCAGTTAAAAAATGAGATTCGAATCCCAGAAGATCTGGGATTTAAATCCCAACAAGCTCTATAAATAGAGCTTGTTATTGGCAAATGGAGGAAGGGAACAAAAAAAAAAAAAGGAAAAGCTTCTATCAAAAAAAAATTATGCAGAAACAAAAAAAAATACAAAAGCAGTCCCCTGGAACGAGGAACCCAGCGCCAAAATATACCTACAAAAACACACAACAAAAACAAACCAGAAATCACACAAACAAAAGAAAAGTTTTTTCAATCGAAACTTTGAAGGCTGTTTTAGGTTGTTTGGGCTACTTTCGAAAGAAACCAAGCCCAAATCTGTGTTTAGAGTGACGAGAAGACTTTTTTGGGTGTTTTTGAAAATTTTTCGACCACCGACGATAGTGGCCGGTGACCAGAGAATGGCGACGACAGGGTCGACCGGCCGACGTCTGACTGAAAAAGAAATGAGAGAAAAAAAAAAGGGAGGGCATTTTTTTTTGAGAAACGAAAAAATGGAATGAAAAAAAAAATTTTTTGGACCTTTTATATAAAAGCTCAGAACCAAAACGACGTCGTTTCATTAAAGGTCAAAACGACATCGTTTTAACCGTTGAGGATCTACGCGTCAACCCATAACCCTACCCGGAATCCGCACACCTGACCTGCGATCCGCTTCCTTTATCAACCACTGATCGGTCTGACTGGACCGAAATCGAACTGAACCGGTACTGAATAGCCTAGATTGAGCCGAACCGTCGAGCCGAATCGGCGTTGACCGGTCTAGTTCAGTTAAAAAAATTTTTTTTTTTTAAATTTTTCTTATTTTTTATATATTATTTTATTAATACTTATGCATATTAAAATATTTAAATTTATTAAATTAAATGATGAAATTGTGGTTAAATTTTTTATATAATTATGTTAATTTTTTTAAAATAAACTTTAAAAACAATAATATAAAAATAAATTTAATAATAATACTAAAGTAATAAAAAATGAAAGAAAAGAAAATTTTTATCCGACGATGAGATTCAAAAGTATTTCGAGTAGTGATGCTTACAAAATCTCTAGATGAAAAATTTTTTTTTAAAATACTACCAGTGTATTAAAGTATTTATAAAAAATTTTCAATACAGTAAAGATTTTCTTTTTTTTAAATAATAAATAAAAATTGATTAATAAATTAAAAATATATGTAATAAAAATAGGAAGGAAAGAAATTTAATCCAATGATGGGATTCTAAAAGTATTTCGAGTAGAGATACTTTAAGAAATCTCTAGGTGAGAAGATTTTTTTGTAAAATATTACCAGCATATTGGAATATTTATAGAAAATCTTCAATATAATTAAATTCCTTTTTCTTCAAAATTTTAATTAAAAAATTAATAAAACAATTAATAAAATTTTTGAAAAAGAATAAAATGTGTGCATCAACATGTTATTATTTGTATTGCATACATGACATAATTTTTTACGAAGGTAAATTTAGACCTCCCAAAGATGAGATTCTAAAAGTATTCCGAGTAGAGATGCTTTAAGAAATCTCTAGGTGAGAAAAAGTTCATTTAATGTTACCAACGTACTGGACCATTTTAAGAATGATTTCAATAAAAATGTTTTGATTTATTTTTCTCGAGAATAATTTTTTTTAATAAATAAAAAATCAAGAAAATTATTTTTCGAATACTGAAAATAAGACTGTTTGTATCAAAATCAAAGGATAAACACGTTGTTAATTGGTACCGTTTTTAACGGGCGTTATGGGAGTGTTAATCCTTCCTCACGCGTAACCGACTCCCGAACCTAGACTATTTCGTAGATCATAAAATTATCTTTTTAATAAATTTTAATTAATTTTAAGATTTCATTAAAAAGATATGTTTTAATAGATGGTCAATCGCACTTAACCAAAAAAGATTTGTGGTAACTTCGTTATTTTTATTTCGTTTTTAAATTTATCAGACGGACATAAAACCGTTACGACAAATATTTTTACTAAAAATATGAATCCAAAAAAATATATAAAAATTTTTTCAAATATTTTTAAATTTACACATTTAATTTATATAATAACAACTTTTAATCTATTAATTTTAATTTTTGATATTAACTTTTATTTAATTATTTTTAATTAAAAATTTTACGAATTTTACTTAGTCACATAATTAAAAGAAATATTATATTTTTAATATTAATTACTCTAAAACAAAAAGGCATATATCACCAAATTGTAATATATATATATATATATATAATTAGGAGGAGAAAAAAAAAATAATTGTAGGACTATCATCACTGAAACAAGCAATAAAAACAAAGTCAAACTGTCGCCTGTAGGAGATACTGGATAAAAGAATCAGATACTTTATAAATACATTTAAAAAATTACTTTTGGAAAGGTCTTGACTCTTGACTCTAGCTAGCTAGCTACTGCCTCCTAATACTACTACTACTACTTTGGGTGATCAAAAAGTCATTGAATTTTGTGAAACTTTTTAAGATTTAATAACATACTAATTAGAATTGGATTATCTCTAATTTCGCCTAACTCATCTAAGAACATTCTCGGCATATTTGACAAGGCATATTCCTTCATTTATAAGTTATACCCATAACATATTTGTCATGCCAATCTTCCTTTTACCTAACCGGATGGACATCTCCACAATTCTAGACTGTCCTTGTCATTGATTTTCTTTACTTGCATTTCATGCCTTACTGGTACAATGACAAATCTTGCAGTAGAGAGAATAGTTATCAAAATTGGCCTAAACTGTTGGTTGGATTGTTGAATCCGTGACCTGATGCTTGTTAAAATAATATAAAAATGATTAATAAGTGATTGATTTAATTGATTAAATTTATTTATTTTTATGAAAAGATTTTAAGTTCGAATATTATTAATAGTTATTTATTAAAATTATATCGAATGTATGATTTATAATCATTTTTTTAAGTTGTCAAGTATAACATATTATATCAGGACTTAAAAAATTGAATAATTTATTTATTTTTAAATTTTTTTTATAAAAAAATAATTTAAGGTTGAATTAGTGATTTAATAACCCCATTTCTAAAACAGATCAATGATTTTGGTTCGTTTTTGATAATTATGGTAGAAAAGTTTTTGATGAAATTTCTATGTAGGGTTATATGACCAGATCTTTTGTTAATTTAAGATGCTACGTAATCAGGTAAATGAATTTGTGTCAAAAAATGCAACATTATTCATAAGGATTAAACAACCAATTCTATAAAAAAAAATAAAAAAAGATAAGATAAGAAATGTTATGGCACAACTTAACATGTGAAGTCTAAAAATGAATTGAGAAGAATAAATTTTGGAGTTTAGCCATTGAAAAGGAATATTACTTGTCAAAATCAAAATGGGAAAGTTAAATTTTGTTTCAAGAATTTCATTTTCATTCCTAAAGGATAATGCCAGCTGCTTTGTTGCCAAATTAATTAAAAAGAAGAATACTCATACTCAATAGATGCTGCAGCTGTGTCCCCACTTATGAAAGAATTGATGTCTAAATCGACGCTTATATGCTTTGAGCTGGAGGAAGAACTTATCCAAAATTCCCAACAACTTGAAACAGTCAAGAGCAACAAAATAATGGGAACGAGATTTTATTTGTAAATTTCGTTCTATCACATTAACTTATTTAATTTTATAATTATTTTTAAAAAATAATATTAAATAAATTTAAATTTAAAATTTTAACTTTTATAATTTTTTTTTATTTTCAAATTACGATTTTTTATCTTAAAAAAAAAGCCCAAGATCATCCTAATTTATTTTCCATTCCCATAGCCAATGCAATCAGTAATGGTGGGTCATTGCCCTTTATTTTTAAACCAATACGAGAAAGAGATGGAGTGATAGAACAGTAGTAGTAAATAAACGTTGAGATAAACCTAGAAAATTGAGATTGTAATACTGACAAAAAAAGGACCGATTTAAAGATACACCAGATTTTGTATTAAAGTAGTGGAGATTGGCCAACTTTCAGTGCATTTCCAAACCAATCATATTTTTGTTTATTTGAGAATGTTAAATTTTAATATTTTATAAGAGATTATATTACGAGAATGTTTTGAATTTTTATAGGGTAGCAATTTATTTATTTTATTTATACCGAAAACATATTTATCAAAGATTCAGAAAAGAAAAATCATTCCCGGCGATGCCATTCCATATCATATCTTGAAACAATATATATTTTTTTCCACTTGTATTAAAGATGTAAGAATTATTATAAATTAATAATAAATAATTATATTTTATTTTAAATATTTTAATCAAATAAATTTAATTGTTTATTAATAAATTTGATTTCAATTTGAATTTTATAATTAATTAAATCATGTTAAAATTTTCTGATAATTTTAACTAAATGAAATGCATAACTCTTTAACTTTTTAGAGTTTACAAGAAATTTTCTAAAAATTATGAAAAGATAGGGTTGCCTCTCACATGGGAATTTGTGAACAATTAGCGGTAATTAACCTATGATTCCAAAGCGATAATATGTTTAAGGAAATTCCCAAAAGTGAAATTTCATTTTCAAGATTTTTAAGGTGTTTGTTCACAAAAAATTGCAGTAATTAGGAGGGTAAAATGGGAAAGAAAAGTGGAATTAAAATTTCCAAACCAAACCATCCTCTGCTGCTAACATCTCTATATATATAAACAAAGACCAATTCTTATGCACAAAATCTATGGGCTCAAAGTTCTTTCCTTTCCCTCAAACTCCGATCTTTTGCCTCTTGCTTTTGCAAAACTGAATATTCCCTTCAAAATTCCAATCCCCAAAATTCCAATCCCCAATCTATTTAGTATTTGATACTTTCAGTTTTGAAACTCCCATTTCATAGATATATATACATTTAGTTGTAGATAACTGAGAAAGAGAGGGTTACAAAAACTTGGTTCTTTTTTTTTTTTTTTTGGTTTCATTTCCTGCTGGAGAGAAAAAAAAAGCAAAATAGAGAAAGAAAAAAAACAGTTTTTATCTTTTGACAAAGGGAAGAAAAACCCAGAAACCAAAAAGAAAATAGAAGAAGATATCTTTGTTGTTTAGGGGTGTTAAAAAAGTGGGTATGAGGTTGAACGGGGAAATTTATGATGGAGAAGATGGGGTGGAAGAGGAGCAAAAGCATGTTGTTGGTTATGCCTTGACATTGAAGAAGAAAAATAGTTTCTTGAAACCCAAGTTCGAGCGCTTGGCTCGGTATATTACTCATTACTCAAATATCCACATCACTTTTCATTTTTATATCTTTGACTTTGTTTTTATATCTATATTGATGTAAATAATGCCTTTGGCCTTTCTTGTTTTAGTTGTGTAATCTTGCTACTATTGCATTTGGTTTTAGTCACTTCTATATGGTGTGTTTGTATATTCATTTGTATGAACATGTATGATGTATGTCATGAATTATAATTTTAATGCGCTTTGAGTTGGGTTGTAGTTGACCTTTTCTTTTATCTGTGATGCTTCCAAAAAACCAGATTTTGTGGTGGCAGGGGATACGGCATATGTTGATAGTGCTAAAATTATTTGTGTACAAAGATGATCCAAGCAAATCAAGTTTTTGCAACTGTTTTTGCTTGACCTAACATGCCAATTTCACTTGTGGAGGACAAGAGTTTTGGCAAATTATCTTGATTTTCTAGATTGGGAATATTCCACCTCGTATACCATTCGGATTAGTTGTTAGGGAGAAATACAAAGTCAATCTTTTTTGCTCTTTTTGTAGTTAAAAAAATCAAATTAGACCAAGTTTTCTTCATTTCTTTACTAAGAAGATTTATTTATCTGATTTTCTTTCAGTTCTGTCAATTATTGCATGGCACTTTCTCTTGTTAACCTATGTCAAATGTTGTCGAGCATCCGATGGTATACTATCCTTTTTTCACTTTATTAATCATGAAATTTCTGCATTCTTTATTTATTTTTATCAGACACTGTTCATATAAATTAGCAATAATAGGATGTTTTGCTCCGACACTTGGTTCATAGATTACATTTTTGTCACTTAACTTAGTTCATAGATTACATTTGTCACTTAAAACTGTGGTGGACTCTCAAAGCTTGACTTTCACATCCATTTGTATTTAATAGTATTTTATCGATGGTGGCATTTTTTCTTTCTTGTTTGAATGCAATATGCCAAACATTGCTCTAAAGGTCATCTATCTATGCCAGATTTATATCCATGAAAAGTTCCAAAGAATTCAAATTTGTTAATTCTGAATTTTGTATAATAATTAGTGGAAGGGATTCTTTGGCCTTAAATTGTAATCTCTTATGGAGGCACGTGATTTAACAAATTGCCATTGTCTTCGGAACAAAAGAAAAAGAGAAATTATTGGATGTTTCTCTTGGTGCATTCTGTGTTGAGAAAGAGTTTTAGAGTTCTAAAAGTTTCCATGAGCTTTAAGACATTCAAGAATTATCATTAGAATATCTTCATGCTTGTTGCAGCAACAAAGGGATATTGTTTGTAGCCATTGATCTAAACAGGCCACTATCAGATCAAGGTCCTTTTGACATTATTTTACACAAGGTTAGTATGATTTCTTCTCTAAGACTCCTTCATATTATCCCTATGAAATGGTTGAAGGAGTTGTGTAATTTGTCCTTTCTGCAATGATTTTGAATTCATAGACAGATTATAGGTTAAAATTCTTAGTTTTATTTCGTCTCTGTATTTATTGCAAATATTTTCTCAACTATCAAGTAAATGACTGATGACCCTAATGCTCCTTCCAGTTGTTGGGAAAAGAGTGGTGCGAGATTATTCAGGTTTGTCCTGCCAAGATCATCCTTGTATTTATTAATTTTACATTTTACAAGGAATTGTATATGTGGTGCTGCATTTTCTTGAGTTACAACTCTTGCTGTGAATTGGTGTTAAACATTCCTGGTTGGAGATTAAATATAGACTGGCTCTGGTTGGTTGAACAACAAATCTGTGTAATGTCAAAATTTATTTTTTCTGACATAATGTGCAGAATTCTTGCTATCACCTCATCATGAATCTTGATCAGATAGTTGTGAAATCGGTGTCTCAAGGATTGGAACAAAGTGAGAATTTTTCTTTTTGCGATGACTCTAGATTACTTATGTAGGATTGGCTGTCTTGGTTGAGAAAAAAAGATTTCTGTTCTTTCTGCAAAGTCTCGTAAGCATCGTTGATGTGGTTGGAGAACATTTATTTGGCTTAATTGTAACTAATCTTTCGTAATCATAAGAGTAGGCCAGACATCACATTTTCATTATCCTTTTGACTAAAATTTAAACAATTTATTGTATTCTGACATATACTATTTGACAAAATTGCTTCTTTTCTTGAACTTTCAAATTTTCAAACAGCATTTGGGTTGTTCATCCTGCATTTCCAGCAATCATATTTCGTTGCACATTGCTCATTGTATCAAGCTATTCAAAAACCACATTTCATCAAAATTGTGGAACTGGCTTTGGCCAATGTTCATGTTCTAAAATAAAATTAAAATTGATGGCAACTTGTCTTTTCTTTAACACTTGTTCTTCTTCCCCTTATAATTTTTTTCATTATAAAAATTTGTGATAGCCATTTTTTATGGTTAATTTTTCATTATGTATGCAGTTTTGCTGCCTGAATGCTTTTGCATAGCATTTTTAATGTCCCTGCTGATGGAGATATTTTACAAATAATCATAGTCTAAGACCTTTAGAGTGGCTGACCTGTACTTGATCCTTGTTGAGTTTTATGAACTTACCAATGTGGAGCACACATATGGTTAACTCACTGCCAGAGCCTGGACAGCTGGCAAAAATTATCCTGCCTTAAGCATGTCTTGAAAAAATATTTAGCTGGCAGTTTCTTTTCATATTGCCATTTCTAATTCAGGTATTTATTTGGGGCCTCATCTTTTACATCTATATCTTGCCCCCCCTTACACTCTTACCTGGTATATGTTAAGTAGATCAATTTGATGGGAACATATCTCTTGCCATTTTGTCACCTATGTTTTTTGCTTTGTAAAATTCTTTCGACTGGTACTATTTCTATCTCATCTTGAACCTTTATTTTTATGATATGTACTTAGCTTTAAATCATATTTAACTATAGGAGTTTGTCCTGACTTCTAGTGCTGAACAATGTGTAAAGAGTTGTCTAGTTATTTCGAGTAGTAAAAGATGATTTGTTTGAATCGCCTGACCAACGATCCAGCTTCCCAGTGCTATGATAGGTAATGATTTTAGACCTCGGCCTTATTGATGGTATAACATTTAACGTCCTCCTGCTCCTTCAAATGAATATTTTTGGTCCGCAACTCACAAGGGGTTATAGTGGAAATGGGAAATTCCATCAGGCACTTTGAAGGAGCCGTTCATCTTGCTATAGCAAATAGCACCTCTGTTTGCCGAATGGTACTGCTAAAAAACTCTTTAGGAGTTGTGGCCTGCTGTAAAATTTTTCCTAGGTTTTATTATCTTGTTTTTTTTTTTGGGTGAATATCTTTGCGCAGGCAGCCCATTTCATTCCCCCTTTTTGTTCTTGAAGGACTACAGACAAACACATCCAGAAGTAACTGTTCTTGATCCTCCAGATGCAATACAACATCTACGCAACCGCCAGTCAATGCTCCAGGATGTGGTTGATTTGAACTTGTCGGACTTCTATGGTAATTGTGGTATCACTATATTGTACTACAGAGATATTTTTTAGACTTTTTTCCTTTAAAATTTTGTTCAGAACTTAAGATGTTGTAAGAAACATGGTTGCTTGGTAATTTTTGCAATGACTATTTGTTAATGTAGGCAAAGCTGGTGTTCCAAGACAAATGGTTATCAAAAAAGATCCTCTATCTATCCCTGATGAAGTTACTAAAGCTGGGTTGAAATTGCCCTTAGGTATATCTTCTGTTCTATTTGTTTGACTGTGGTGGTTGACCTCTATGTCTGGTTTTAAAAGTTAGACACCTTTTGTCCCTTTAATAGTACAAAATCAGCATATCACCAACATTAGGCTGTTAGATAAGAACACCCAGACATTACCAAGAGACCATGTGCATGAAGCGTGGGGGGCATTTAATGCCAATTTGTGTTATTATTCATTTTGTAGATTGTGATTCAGTATTATAATTATTTCTAATGGTTTTTTCTGTTCATAAATGTATAAATATCCTGTTTTATTTAATCATTTCAGTTGCTAAACCACTAGTAGTGGATGGAAGGTCGAAGTCACATGAGCTGTTTCTTGCATATGATCAGTTCTCTCTGTCTGAACTTGAGCCTCCATTGGTTCTGCAAGAGTTTGTTAATCATGGTATGTTGTCGCAATGGATTCATTAACGTTACCATTTCCTTTGTAGCTATCTTCATACTAATTATTATTTGAGACTAATCTATTTTTGTCTCATCATAGGTGGTGTTCTTTTTAAAATTTATGTTGTTGGGGATGCAATTAAGGTTGTAAGGTGCTTCTCTCTGCCCAATGTAAGCAAATCTAAGCTAGCAAAAGTTGCTGGTGTTTTCCCTTTAACAAGGGTTTCATCTGCTGCGGCTTCTGCTGATGATGCAGATTTGGACCCTGGAGTTGCTGGTGAGTGATTAATATATGATATGCATATTACACTCATTGTATATGGTATTTGAATTAGATTTTCCTTCATACCTTTTATAATTATTGTTTGGTTTTATTGAAGCACTTACAAAGGTTTTGTATGTTTCTGGTTGTATGGGTATAATTTACAGTTGTGTTTTCACTAATATGTCGTTCCTGTTGCAGAACTTCCTCCACAACCTTTGCTGGAGAGGCTTGCAAAGGAGCTCCATCACCGGCTGGCAAGTTATTTATTTCACCATATTAAGCTAGGTGGATGGAGTTACATGATTTTAATTAGTTAATTTACTTAGTTATACTTTTTTTGTTTTGCAGGGCCTTCGGTTGTTCAATATAGATATGATCCGAGAGCATGGGACAAGAGACATCTTTTATGTTATCGACATTAACTACTTTCCTGGTAAGTGGATGATGGAGGATACTCTTGCAAGTTTCGGAAGAATGCCTATTCTAGGCTTATTTGCTCTACATCAGTACACTATATAAACCTGTTAAATAATAAGAATTGATCTTTAGAGGTTTCTGGGAAATATTTGTTTGTCAATGGTTTAGTTAATTTTTTTGGGGAAACCTTAGAGGGAAATTGATACGAAGCAGAGAATAATTGAAAAATAAATTGTGTTTTGGGATATGGAGATTGTATGTTGCATGTGATGACGAGTGTTTCATCATTTTCTTTGATGGCACGTTCAAATATATGTGCTTGCCCACACCTGGGAAATATTTCAGATAAGTTGATGGGGCAGATAACAACTTGAAGATGGTTGTGAATTGATGCATTTCCAGTCTAATAAATGGAACTCGAGATATGCCTGAAATTTCTCTTGCATCTCTTTAGCAGTCATTCATAGCTTCTGACGAGGTTCTTCAGAGTTAAAATGTAATATTATTAATAATAATAAAATTTTGAGTCCCTTACTCTATCTATGCATGCTTCAAACACGTTCTTTTATTAGCATTGGACGTTAAAAGAAATTTTTTGTACTGTTCTTCACTTTATGGAAAAACGCCGGATTATGAGAACATTTTTACGGACTTTTTACTGAGCTAGGTGCAGAGCAAGTACAAGAAGAGACCTGCTAATTAGTTGTCGGATATCGGAGCAAATATTGATCGTACAGAATGTTTCATGCAAGCGTAGCTGAAAGGATGGGCCAACTGTCAATCCTGGAACTCGTTTTAACCTCTGTAATTACCGACTGGTATCATAATGGCCTTGCTCAATTCAGTAACGTGTATGGGGATGGTTTTGGTTACCGTTTTATAGCCAATAAGACTTTGTGAGACATCCTCCTGTTTTAGGAAATTTCAGCAGAATGTGAGGTACTCTTTTTTTTAACTGATTCGCCTCTAAAAACAAAACAAAAATGCATTTCAAGATGCGTCTATAAATCTAAGCTCTGGCCAATTAGAATCTCTACAAACCTCACAGATATCTCTTAAATCAGACTAACGTACCCAAAAACTGGCAGGAGAAAACTGCTCAAATTCTATTAATTTAAAATGCCTACACATGGCTAGAAAGACAGGTTAAATTAAAAAAAAAAAAAAAGAAAAAAAATACACCTATTTACATAAATTACAGATGTGTACATGTTATGCATAAATAATCCAATTTTTTTTTTCTTCCCATCACCAAAAGGGACACCACCTGTAGCAAATAAAATGGCAATCACAAGTTAAGAGAGTCGAAGGAGAGTATTCATGTACGTTATGGACACACAGCAAACATATGATTATAAATCATCTATGATTTCCTACTTGACACCATCACCAACGAATGACCAACAGGTGTTCTCTAAATATAGAGTTGTTCCTTCTTTTCATTTCAACATCCT
Organism: Durio zibethinus; assembly: GCF_047325235.1. NCBI lineage: Eukaryota > Viridiplantae > Streptophyta > Magnoliopsida > Malvales > Malvaceae > Durio > Durio zibethinus. Next base: position 5,422,296 of record NC_143163.1, read on the forward strand.
ATGTAAAATAAAAAATACTAAATTATCTTAAAAATCTAGCATACATGCACCAAAATGCTAGATATAGGGGAAAGAAGCGGGAAATTGCAAAGGGTCATACCCAACATAGTTCTGGCACAAATTTTCATGCGATGTGGCTTGGATAATTAACTTTTGAACTTGCACTTTAACAGATAAACCATGTTCCACTTCCCGATTATCTCCAGAAATTAACGTGCTGTGGTCTACTGCATTTTGGATAGAACAGGTGGGTATTGAAGAGCAAGAGGAAAAATCACGTCCAGTAAGTTTGTTACTCATACGAGCCATAACCACCACAGCAAGCTCATTCAAAACCTCATTAGCATCACCCAGTTGATTAACAGCCTACAGAGAGATCAAATTGATTTTAAGCATCACCATGTAACACTGCAGTTACAAAAAATTGCAAAACTTATAAAACCTGAAGAAGTTCCCTCTCACGAGCACCCCGCTGAGGTTGAGCGAGCTCTTTACTTTGAGCAGTTTCTTCAGTGTTTACAACAGCCGGGACATGAGTACTTGCAAACATTGACATTTGTGGAACTTCATTGAAATTGAAAAGACGCCAATTAATGAGAGGATCGTGAACAAAAGCCTGAAAAACAGTTGATTTGAAAGTCAGCTTCCTCCAATTTATGCATAAACAAAGAAAAAAAAACAGATGTTTCCTTCATATTAATGGATTGGCAACAATGACAACCAGAGTGCTGTTACACCACTCTTCTCAATGCGATTTCAGCAAAGGCAGAAATGGAATAGATACACATTCTCTTATCAATTATTTATCGTTGTTGTAAAAGACCCACGCTTGAACCATAATTGCTTTTCATTTTTCTTAGTATACCCAGACCCGAACCATAATTGCTTTTCATTTTTCTTAGTATAATTGTGAAGGATCACCACAGCACGATTAACAATCAATAAACTTGCCCTTGTTACAAAAGCTCTACTGGAGCAAAAAAAAAAAAAAAGGAAAGGACAAGAAAATTTAAATTCCAGAAGTTCATACCTCCATCATAGCCATAACACTATCCTTATTTGATCGGAGAACTTGCATCACATTTTCACATGTTGAACGGAAATTGCCCTCAATACCACTGACCTCCATGGCTTTGACAAGCATTCTAGTCAAACGGAAAGGAACCTGAATGAAGAATAACACAACAGACATTAACAAATTGTAATCCCATAGTTTTGTACAGAGATAAGGTACAACACCCCCTCCCCTTCCCCTCAACCCAAAAACAACGAGAAAAATAACTTGGCAATTGTTTGATCAGACATGCCTTTTCAGGGAACTTTTCCCGGTTCATAGCGGCTTCAAAACAGTCTCCAAAATCTATGTGCAAGATCTTTCCACTGCAAAACAGTATCACTACTATAAAATATAAATCTTTGATAACTAATACACTTTCTTCCTGTTGTTTTTATACCTATAGCGGTGCAGCATGAGATTACTTGGGTGACGATCACCTAAGCCAAGGAGGTAACCAACCTGAAAAACAAAAAGCCATTTGTCGTCAACTTATATAGAATCTTTTAATTAGGACACAATCACTATGTACAACATAAGTTACGGCTTTGATTTACAATGAAGCTCAATATCTAATATAATATCAACACTTTACTTTCTACATGTGCTTAGGAAGATAACCGGACCTACAATCTAAGAAAAGATCTCCAAATACATCTGTGGCCTTGGGATACCACTGTACTACATTCAAAGTAAAAATGGATAAAAAAGCTCGATTTTTTTTCTCTAACATTTAAACAACTCTGCTACTTCTTTTAATTTAAAAAAGTTTCTTAAAAGGAAGAATTGTGTGATCGCATGTCATATTACTAGAACAAATAAGCAGGAATAGAAGTTTTACAGCAAACTCTTTCTATATAACCTGAGATGTATTTGCATTGAAATTTCTTCATTTTGCCAAATTGGGATTAATTTACAAATGATCAATCCATTTATGGAAAAACAAATGAAGAGACTAAACACTAGATTACTTTTCCAGTTTATATGAGGCCAATATGGCTACAAACAAGTGGCAATCCAAACCTTTTATCATTAATCACCATAGAAAGAAAAGACAATTTGATTGTATACAGGGATCCAGTACTCAATTTGTTGAATAAAAAATAACAGTGGCAGTCCCCTTTACAGCCAGACTCTTGCAGTAATTAAGGATGGACCAAAATACAAGTTAAGTACATACCATGCTCATTACAGCTAAACTTCGGGTATAATTTGTCCTCCTCTCTAGCCACACCTCAGAAGTACGACTTTTTAACCAAAGAACCTAGCCAAAGCCAGATTTATAAAGTTCAAAATCAATCAATGTGACAGGAATAATACTAGGATACAGAAGAATGTTAAGCACACATACTCTGGACAGGTCATTTCCTTCAGTATTTTCTAGAGCATATTCAAATACTTCCACTTTAGCAATAAGTGGTAAATGGTCATAATCCGGTGCAAAACTTAGCATACATTTGTGCTCTTGATTTAGAGTGATCTGAAACCATGAAGCACGTGTAAAGTTAAATGTGATCTTTACGCTATAAAGCCACCAGCTATAAGCAAACATATTATTGTTGGGCTAACTAAAAGAAAGTATATGATGAACTTCAACGAACCCTTCTGGCATCTCTGTATTCCCTTATAAGGTGGTGTAAGGTATCACAATTAGGGACCCATCCAATCAACCCGCTGTTTGGAGATAGTGGTATGACAGAATATCGCTGAATAGACAGATCTTTCTCTGCAGTTTTTCTAGAGTTCTCCAGCAGAGTGTTCACTAAGCCAAAAAGCTGACATTTTGACCAGCAAGGGATATCAGCTCTCAGTACATGAATTATGCAAAACAGTAAATTATAGTTTTACTTAAGATAGCAGAATCAATGTAAGCCTCTAAACACAGCACATGAACCATAGAATCAACTTGCATGAATGTGAAATACAAAAAAAGAAACAGACAAGAAAGCAGAAAATACCTGCATGACACGTTCATCCTGGCGAAGATCTTCATGTCCTTTTAGTAAGAAGGCATACTCTTCACCGTCACTCCCATGAATAGTCAATTTCCGAGGGTGCTGTTTGGAAGTTATGACATCAAGCTGACGTGCAAATGATGAAATGGTTACCACTGGCAATTCTGAAAATTAAAAAATGGGTTGTTTTTAGTTAGGCCACTCAGATTTATACCAACACATCCATGTAAAACAACCATTAAGCTTACCTGCACGATATGTCCCAGGGACTGCGAGCTCCAAATCACGGCATTCTACCAACTCAGGAGAAACAGACTGCAGCATGTACAATGAAAAGTTATGAGTCATTGCATTAACGAATTGTGAAGAAATATAGACTGATACTCGCCTGCAGGTCCAGGGTAGTAAGACTTTGAAGTTGTTTGTCTATCCTCCTGAAAACATGATAATAGAGATCCCATGCCTGATGAATTCAAGAAATAATTAGGAGATGTCCCATGCTTCTGGTAACCCACAGGCAAAAAGGAACAGATGAACCACCAATATATTCTTTCTAATTAGCATCCCTATTTTGACAAAAGAGTATCTATAATAGAGGAAGACCTCAAAGGACAAGCCTAAAGCTAGACAGCTTCAAGCAAGAGATTCCACGTAAGTTGGTGACAAACCTGCCCCGAATACAAGCACAGGTAAGGACAGGCAATGTTACCCCCAAAATTAGGGAATTAACCTGCCCCCAACCACAAGTATTAATATTGCTCACAAAATGCACAATAATTTCTCCTACCAAAAGACCACCTTGGAAATGACTGGAATAAATTTCAAATCCAAGAATTTATTCATTAAACATTTTGTACCTGAGTAAGCTCAGCATCTTTTCCAGTTCTCTTATATTTCATGCAGCATTCATACGCCTGTGACAAGTCATGGTGGTATGCCTGCGATACAATGAAAATAAAATGAATTAAACGGGCAAACAAACTGAAAATCTCCCAAAATGCCAGGTGGATTCCAATATATCAGAAAAAAAATATGGCTCACAGCTCCAAAAGTATACGACAACTAGGTTGGGAGTATTCACTATTAATGGTGATAATATGATCTAGAATTCCATAGATTGAGCAGAATATGCATTAGTTACTGATCAAATCCTGGGTGGGAGATAAGCTCGCTAACAGCAAAGAAATAAAAAGAATACCTCTATGAATGCTCTCTCTTTTATGGTGGTAGTGTCCCTCCTAGCCCCTTGCTCAAGCATCTCATGTAATGGCTCCAAGACTTTCAGCATTCCTTCAATGTTATGTTCACCAAAGTATAGACGACTAGCTTCTTCTAGTGCCTCATGCCATGATTCATGCCAAAGTATTGCAACCCTGAGTAGTTCCTTTGAAACCAGTTGTGCCTGTGTAAAGATCACATGTACTTATAGATCAAAAAGCTAAGGGAAATATAATAAAGAAAGTAAAATATAAACTTATTTTAATTAGTTTACCTGATCTACAAGTACACCACTGTGCTGACGCACTTTGTCAACCACTTCTTGTGCTGCTGCTTTGCGTAAATTGCTTATGGATTTACATGCAACGAGAAGAGGGTACATAAGAGCCTGTAACAAGAATTAAATCAGTCTAGCAAATGAAAAGGCTCAAAACAATTTGAATCGAGGCAGCTACAGCAACAAGAGCTCCAATTAAGTTACGTAAAGATGTTCTCAGCATCTAGTTTCTTGCATTATACTATGCAACAGACAAACTGATGTATTCAATTCAAAACAGGTGAAATTCAAGTGATTGAGTAGAATTTCGTAGGAACTGCAAAAGCCCTCACAAGGTTCGACAAAAAATAATAATAATAATAATTTCCACCACCTAACCGTAAAAATTAAAAAAAAAAAAGAGACCATCTTCCCCCCAGGGTTTGAACAGATGTGCCATTTTTCAATATTTATTGGAACTCCCTATTTCAACACTTTCCATGCTATACTATATTCATCAAATATTATAACTAAAACGATCTTAGTCTTGTATGAAAGGTGGCCATAATCCCAAATTTAGAAGAATGCTACTCTCATGAGATGGAATACTAATCTCAGATTAATACTCTTAATTAATGTTGTGAAGTAATTAGGCTAGACCAGTAGGCCATATTAAGGAGGCACTAAGAGGATGTTAAAATTTTCTCTTCCTTTCGAAACTAATTTTGGCCATCTATCATAATTTAGAGGTCAGTGGGAAAAGCTTAGTTTGTCATGGTTTTTGAGGCTGTCCAAATTTAAGTATAACAAGATCATCCCCTTTTTTCTTGACTAATTCTGGATACTTGGCACAATTTTTAAGTCCAGCTACAGACTTGTCTTATTAGTTACAACACATTCTGCATACTCCCAACTTGCACCATAAAACTCCCTCAAATCATTTGTCAGTTTTAGCTCTCATTAGCTTTCATACTTACTACCCAACAACCAGAACTCTCCCATTTTCCCACACAGTATCATTTCCCCTTGTCTTGCATCCTACCATATCCTCTCATCCTGTTTATCCACATGTGTGCACTATAAATACTCCACGTTGCCTCATCAAGTTCTCATTCCTCTCTTTGCTCTCTCAAATTCCATTCATTACTCATATGCAACATTTTCTCACCCCAATGATACAATTTCCCATGACAAGAACCCTCAACCACAACTTCCTATAACATACATATCACTTGAAGCACATATAAATGCAAATTAACAACTCTTCCTTGGACTACCAAATAGTAAGGTAAACAAATCAGAGGAATGCAAGATTTAAAATGTTTATACTTTACTCAGCTAACACACTTAAATGATAAATTTTGAAGCAGAACATAAATAATCAGGGCAAACCTGGGGATGAATTTGTCCGATTCGCACCAAAAGTGATTGTATGAGTTCTCTCACAGCATGGTTATTTGAATGTATTCTAGCGATTATTTGAGGTAAAACAACCAGCCATGTGTTAATATTAACAAGGGCAAACCCTATCTGTAGGGCCTTTTGAACGTCTACAGTAGCTCCATGGTTAAACCACAAGGTAAGAAGGCGGAGTATATCCTGAAAAAATAGCAGAGTTAAAGAATAATGCTTAAAAAGGCTCCATAAAGTCATCAAGCAGCAGTTAATAAGGTAAAAAAGAAAAGGTCAGATCTCAAAGAAAACAAAGTGAAAGAAAATTATGACTGCAATCATTAAAGAATTCGTGCTATTATTAAGCCTAAAGATGATCTAGTATATACATAATTTTAAAATAACCCTTTTTCCAGTCAATATACCTGTAGACTGTCATCGACACCTTTTGCATTTGCTGCACATGCTATTGAATGAAAATATCCATTGACAGCAGCAACAACATACTGAGAGGTGATAGCTGGAAAGCCTCTTAAAGTATAATGAGACATGACGGCTGTATTGAACAACGCCCATGCGTGCCATGCTTTTGCCCATTTTGTCGCACATTGAGTGGCGTTCCTAAATGCCGAAAGGATCTCTACAAAAAATGACCATTTACCAAGGAAAAAAATTGATAACAACTTCATCATTTAAGAACCCAAAAACAATGTCTCCTTTTTTCGCTCCAATAACCAAATAATTTGATGAAAAATAGGAAAATATACTGCAAAAGGATAAAATGTCAAGTTCTTAGTATTAACTACCTTGTATAGAATCGTCATCCAATCCAGGTGAGAGTGTCCACTGCCAAGATCCAAGTTTACGATACACACGGGCCAGCAGTGGAACATTTGCACTTGTACCGCCCATCAAAGTAGTTGACGGAATGGATTGAATATTTGGGGAGATTGAAAGCTCTCTAGCCAAATTCTGTGACAGTATTTTGTCAGTCGTGTAAAGTGACTACTATGAAAATGTAACTTAGAAATGAGTAGTACTGAATGCTGCAGAAAGATGTACTTATTTTATTAGATAATGCAAGAAAGGCTAGAACAAGGATAAGTGCACTTGGCAGAGTGGATATACCTGCAGTCTGGCAAATGCTTCCTTTCGCTTAAGATCATCTCCAAGCGACCATTGGTATTTCAAGTAAGCCAGCATTACTTGAGGCTCATGATATCTTACACTTTCAGCAGATGTTTCCGGATCATACTATGTAACATTCAGAACAAATTCAAAGTAAGAAAACAAACGTGATTTTGCATTCTGGAAGCTTCAGAAAATGCAAGCAGTAGAGACCTGTAAGAGCTTAATTAAGGTAGACCTAGCCTGACTAATCCTTCCGCTCTTTCGACAAATAAGAGCAAACTTGAGCCAGGTTTCAATGTTGTCTGTTGGAGGTAAAACAAGAGCTCTAACAGCCAAAAGACCTTGCCAGACCTACATATTTGAACATACAAGGAACCAACTCACAAGCATGAGGAGCATTTGATACATTGCAGGGGAGAGTATAAATAAACACCAAACTCATTCCACTTAAGTAAATGCAAATACTTTGGAAACATAATGAAAGTGTTCACATTTGTTTCTACCATATCATATGAATACAGCCATAGAACACAAATCAGAATTCCCTAAAACCCCTGCTCCACCATCTAAAACTCTTCATGTTATAACTTTAGCAACAAAAACATTTTTTGATTTGACAAACAATGACAATAAGAGTTAATACTTGTCTATTTGAAGATTAATTGAGACACGTATCTCCCATTCTTCATTGGTACACAGTTTCCTGTCAGATATGAACAACCAACCACAAATTACGAAAAAATTAAGGCAGCTTTGTCATCCTCTTCCAAACCAATCAGCTTTCTGCTAAATTTTAACTAGAAACATCAGTTGGAAACCCACGACCCCTCAATCTAACTACTTAATCCAAGATATTTCTGATGACTCATCATCAAAATTGCTGATTTACACTGATAGCTCTTGGCAGAATTATCTTCTTCCCTTTCAATTGCCACTTGGTCACAACAAAAGATTACCACCATCATACAAAGCTGTTTGATAGAAAGCGACGCATGTCATAATACAACTGTCAGCAAGGTATAGATTGAGGTGCCATCGTAACTGAAATCTAAACTATTAAATCTTCCAATGCAGATCTATGCAGCCCAAAAAATGTAAAGCTAGAGCAAAACAAGAAGGCTACAATAAAAAGAGGGGAGAGTGGCAGGGCAGACAAAGAGATTCCTTGAGAAATAAAAGAGCCTAATGGGATTCCATAGAAAATAAGGTTCAATTTCACATCCCTACAAGACAACCTTGAAGAATAGGACACTCAAACTGAAGTAACAATTGGAATATCCTTACATTAAAGGAAAATAACTGGTATTAAAAATAAAACACAAAATTAACTTTTTCTTTCAATTCAATTCCCCCGATAATAGGTTCATAATATTTGACATAGAAAAATCATACATGGTGTAGCAATAGCAATATCCATTCAGACAATGGTAAACACTTTTCCAAAGTTAATAATTTACCTCGACATTACGTTTTGCTCCCTGTATCCGCTGAGTCCACATATTGCGAATTAGGGCACGCCGCCCTTCAGCAACTGGGTTTACCACAGGGAGAGTGCAGTAATCTATGACCTACAATAAATGATGATTCCCAAGTATCCTTCTTGCTTACAGAAAAGAACAGCTAAAAGCAGCAAATAAAATCTAAAAATGTATGTAGAATGAACCTCCTCGAGTTCTGAAAGCTGCTGAACACGGACCATATTGCTGTAAGCACGCTCATAGCTTTCCAAAACCTAAAGAAGTAGGTATTAGAAATCATGAAGTCCAAATACATGAATTTGTAAATTTTCATAATCAGAAATCAGAATGGTACCTTTCAAGGTACTGCTACAGAAATAAACCATTATTAGATAAAGCATCAGGTTCCCTAAACCAATAAAAATTCTAAAGTTGTATTAAATAATTTCATCATTTTTTATTTCATGTAGTGAATGAGCCTTACAACAGTCATTGCCATACTGAAAAAGTCAGAGAAGAAAAAACCTAACGTTCTTATGCTTTGGTGTGTCAAATCCAAGTACTCACACAACAGAAAAGGTCTCGAAAAGGGGGAGGGGGATTTAACTATACCTAAATAGTGTGTTTTATTTTCCCTTCAACTATTCTGGAAGCAGGAGGGTGCAAGTGCTGTGAAAACTAAGAATATGAGACAAAATTGCTAAAAACGAAGGCAGATGGAAGCATATAAAATGTTGGATATGTTCCGTAAACTGAAAAGTAGCAATTTCAGTATTCACTAGTATAAAGAATGAAATAAATGATGCAAAAGAAAAGCAAGCAAGTAGTTCCTCAAAAAATCTAGTAAATTGGAGTTAAGAGACTAACCAAAGCAGCAAGCTCAGTTGCTAGGCACTTTCTAGCTCTCTCAACATACTCGCGTGCCTCATCATACTGAGAAATGTATATAGAAATAACTGACATTCACGAGAAATAATAAAAGTAACAAGAGTAAGAGTATAGGCTAGAGAAAGTACCTTCCCCCTATGAACTAACTGAACAGCTCTGAAGAATGTACCATTACTGCTTCCATCACCACTAGCAGCAGTGTTCCCTAAACCTCGAAGTTTGGTCTCATCACCATCATCTAATTGAGACACATACTCTGCCATTTGATCCCATTCTCCCATGTTCCAAGCAGCTTTTGCAGCCTAGAAAAATATACTAATGAATACAAGCATGATATAGAAAATCTTGACATCTACAACAACATAAACAACCAACCATTGGTGCCATTTCCAAACGAGCAGAGGGCTCAGCTGGAGTCCAATAATCTTTGCACAAGTTGTTAAGCTCTTCCCATCGAGCCAAAGCAGCAAGGCATCGCATTTGTCCTGCAACAGACACCACATTAAAACATTCAAGAAACTAATATACACTAACATAGGAAGTAAAGTATCTTTTCTAAGCTCAAATAACTATGACGTAGAAAAAGGATATGTGAAAAATTTACTTCAGAAAATGAAAACCCAAATAACTGTTGATAATTTGATATATTTACTGGAACCTTACTAGGGCAACCAACAATAATTTCCAGGCCAGAAAACTCACGGTTTTTTTTCTTCTTTAAAAAAAAGGTTAAGAGAAACAACATATTTCAGCTTCTTAAGAGCTAACTTGAATACAACAAGTGGAGTGCTTTGTCTATCAAAAGTAACTTCACAGAAAAAGAAAAATACTGACCCCTAAATATGCCCAACCACTTTTTTTAATATTTAAAACGAAATTAAACCATCAGTATTCATTTTGCTACAGGAATGTGATTCATAGTGTAAATAGTGATACTTGTCTCAAACTGATCAAGATTCTAGCTGTTGCATCATATTCTTTTAATTTCACGTAAAGTTCCACACTCAATCCTAAGTTGGACAATGTGTAAACAATAAGAGTGGTGAAAACAGTTTTCTCATAAATAAGAATGGTGAAAAAAATAACTCAAATACATCATAAAGCCTTAACATATAACTGTATCCCACATAAACAAAGAGGAGTTCAAAATATATATTCTCAGACTACAAAGCGTCAAAAGCATGCAAATATTAAAAGAAAGCGAGAACCAACAATTAAACGAACCATCATGTTAAAGTTAATACCTAGGGTAGCTTCTAGAACAAGATGCCTGCTTGAAGCTTGATTAGCTTTGGCAGTGTATGCCTTGAGGGCATCATCCCATCTCTGCAATTTTTCATACCTAATAAACACAAATATATGTAATTACATTTCCTTCTTTTCCCCTGTTTTGACAAGCCTATGTATTTAAGGCACTATGAAACAGTAACTCTGGGAATGACAAGCAGAAAACTACAGCAACATAAAAGCTCTCGTGAATCAGTTAAGCAATAGGAAAATCAAGTGTCTAATACCATGACTCCTTCAGCTGAACATCCAGATGTTGTTGGGCATACGTCAATATTCCAACAGCAGCCTAAAAAGATTACAAAATACAATTCAGACCCTAATTCAAAGATAAAATATTAGGGACAATGCAGTAGATATTAGAAAAACCACACACAGCATACGTAGTTATTTACCTCATGCTGGTGTAACTGATTATTTATGTGTATGAGAGCTTCAACTACAGCAACAGGGTTAGCATCCATCTTCTTGGAGCAGGCACCTTCGAATTCCATTTCTTTGTAGTGTAATGCCTTGGCAAATGCTCGACACTGATTTGTGAATATGAAGAACAAATCTTTCACCATATAAAGGACATAAAAAATTGCATAGTACAGCAAAGCTTTTATAAAGGAAAGCACACCTTTTCAGCAAGTGCACCAAGAAGACGGATGTCTATAGGAAGAGGTCTTTCATCATGTTCCATGAATTCAGCCTGAAATGATCACATGCTTTTTTTAAACAAAAGAAATTTGTAGCAATGGCTTATGACCAAAGCAGGGAATTAAATTGTTTGAGGGTAATGTATTTTAAAGGTTGAAATACATTACATTCTCTTTCAAATGTATAGTATCCAGATTGCCCCAGCAATTAGGTTATATATGCTAGTTGCAAACTTACAATTGCATATTGGCTAAAGAAAAGGGGCTTCTTTCTCACATGACTGCTTACATGTTGCCACCACAAGTTGATTTTACCATAAAGATTATAATATTGTGCATGAAGCAGTTATATAATGTCAACTCTTTAAACTACGGAGAGATCAAGAGTAAAAAACAACAAAATAATATTGTATGCAGATAACTATGGCATCTTTAAAGTGAATCCAATAAACAAACATTCCCCTATAAACGGATGTTGAGAAAAAGAGAAGCTCATGCATTATCTAATAGCTTACATTAAGTACAAGAAAAGAAAAGGAAAAAGAAATCAAACAGCTTGCATAAACAAGGAAGAAATTGGCTGAAGGGACACACCAAGTTAAGAAGAGTAGCCAAAATTTCAGGAGGGATGTTTGGAGAAGAAAATGCCATCTCCAAACTTCGAACTAACTGCCTCTGACTAGACTCATTCAGTTGAGACCAGCAACTAACAAAACCAGCGGCAAACAACTCACGCCCGACAAGAGGCTGCCAAAGGAGCAGATTAGGAACCTAACTCCAAAGTAAAGGATATACAAACATAAACTTTGTAAACATACCTGTAATTGTGCAAGCCGAGCACAGGTTCGTAATGCTGGAGAAGGAGATTCTTTTAAAAGTTCAATGCTAAAATGCCTCATCCATTCTGCCCAATCTTCTTTGGTACTGCGCTGAGAAGCCTCTCCAGCAGTGCGCAACCGACCATCATTGACCTATATACAAACACATTTTTTCTTAGACAAGGCCTTTAAACCAAATGAATTAATGTACATGAGATAATTATTTACAAAACAAAATAAAGATAAAGCGAATTGTAACTTGAAAGCACAATTCCATCAGTATAGAGTCTAAAATAACCAACAGAAATACCAAATTTTTGTGAATCCAGCATGCATACACCATAGAGAAACTATACAAGATTAAGAATGATGTATAAAAATTGTCAGTGTTCGCATCTGCCGCAATAAACCAACAAGTCAGAAAATTATGTAAAACCAGTGCAAAATAGCTTCCCCGTCAGAAGCTAACAGCAGGAACAGCAAAAAAAGGTCCAAGCAAAATCCCGCTTGACTGGTAACAATCAAGTATTTCTACATTTCAAATTTGTAACAACCCATAGGCATCAAGAAAGAAAAAGTACAAGGGGGTGGCTAACTCTCCAAATAAATTGTAGAACATAGTTTGATTTAAGAAAACTCAATCTTTCTATTCACATGTGATATGCTACATAGCAGATGACTTGCATCTAGAGGTGGCAAACAGGTTTGGGTTTGGGCTAGTCAAGTTATTTTTTAGACTTTATGGAAGATGTAACCATTTTAGAATGCTTTTGAGTTTGAGTTCAGGCTTCAGGTTATGCAGGTTCGGGCCATTTAGGTTTCAGATTTACTCAGGTTTGAGTCTTTAACTTTTTTTCCATGTAGGATTCATGCCGGTTTGGGTTCAGGCTTTCTAGGCAGGTTTTCAGGTTCAAGTTTTAATTCTGCCATCTCTACTCCTACCACATTAAATTTAATATTCCCAATTTACATGCCGATCATGCATTCATTTTTATCCAAGTTTTCCATATAAAATGTTCTCTATTACAATGCCATCACAATATATTAAAACAAAGTAGCATAGCTAGAAGCCTGGTCCTGCCAACAAAATAAACTCAGTCCAGTACATCCTTAGGGTAAGTCAATCCAACACTGACTATATCAAGATCATGCTTACAAGTTACAGAAGATTATAGAAACTTATCCTAAATGGAAATATTTAACAAGTTTTAACTGATATGTACAGAAGATAATCTCCAAGTTTCCTCCTCAACCTAGCATCTCATTTCTACTTGACAGTATCTAGACATGTTTAGGAATCTTGATGAATAAGATATGCAGAAAACAAATAATGTAAACAGCCCATCATACAATCAGAAAAGAAGGATACCTGGTGGCCTCTAGGATGTCTTTGCATGTCACTCCCATCTTCATAAGGATCATTTTCCACATCATTTAATGGGTCACTAACAACCTCCACTGGAAGTCGTCGACTTAATCTTTGTGTCACAGAGCTCCCCACAATTAATGGCTCACGCCGCCGTAAATGGCCTTCAATTTCCTCAAATTCTTTATGCTGAAACAAATGACTTTTGATTAAATTTGACCATGTGAGGGAGCGCAGAGAGCAAGTCTTCCATGCAAATAATAATTACAAAGTAATGACAGGGTAAGAAGCAATACCCGCAAGCGGTGTCGCAACAAAAGTTTGTGTATCGATGGGATAAAAATAGTGAAGTCTTCTCCAAGGGCATGAGCCAGACAACAAAGTGCATCAACAGCATCCTTACGGAGCTCATCATTTTTCCTGTAAAAAAAAAATATTTATAGGTATAGCACATACACATAGCAAGGTACTTTCATGAAGCCTCTGATGCTAGCAGACCTCTCATGGTTCCGACAAATTAGAGCCATCCATCAGTTATGACCATTAGTGCATCTTCCTAATGTTTGAAACATATTTCTTGGCTCACAGGTTACTAGTTTCCATAGCAAAGTATCAGAAACATTTATAAATTACAAGCAAAAAGTGCTTTGCTACAATGAGTTTCTTCATCACAAATTGTATCCTGTGACAAGATAAACAATCATTTATATTATCCTTTCATGTTTAGCTCGGACAAACCTGAAAGCAATTTAAATCAAATCATTTCAAACCATTACCACAACACACATTTGGCTCCAAATCTAGATTTGGAAAGATGCATGCACACTAATACTCCTGATAAAAGGCAAGTGATAGACCACATATAAATCTGAAAAGGCAATTTTTCTATATGCATACAGTGTTAAATGAAAGGAACAGACAACTCACCCATCTAAAACTAGCTTCAAGTGATGCACAAGAGAAGATATGTGACCTGTAACCTAATTTACAAGAATGAAAAAACAAACAGAATAAATGGCGGTTGAATAAAATGTGAATCCACAGGTATTAACAGTAAAACTAAATAATTGATTCTTAAATGTTATTAAAATTGTTGCTACCTACCTGAACACGAGGGATCAATCTTGTCAAAGTTTTTATAGCAGCACGTCTTATCTCCACAGAAGCATCCACTTTAAATAATCGAATAAGGGCAGGAAGAAGTAGATGCATATGTTCATCCAATGTCCCTACATGGTAATCATAATAAGAAATCGTTTATATATTATCAATTAAAGATGCTTAAAATTGGATACATAAGAGCATAACAATAAGCATCAGTTCTTCAAAGTTAACAAATTTAGTTTGGACAACAATAGGATAATGAAAGCTTCATAAATAAGATCGTCTAGAATGAAATATGAAAATTCCACTTTAATAATTTTATAACTTGTAAACTAGAGATTTATAAAGCTATATTCAGATGTTTATTCTTCTTTCAACATACTTAACCAGCACACTTGACATGTAACATGCAGCATTACACTCAAGTCCCAGAAGTGAAGAGTACTAACCACCAAACACTTCCAGGGTATGGAGAATGTCAAGAACATAGGTGTAATCATTGCAACGTTCTGCATCACTCAAAACTTGAATGCAACATGGAAGAATAGCAGGAAGATACTTTCGGAATTCATCATTGAGAGCTAAGCAAAGCTGCTCAACTAGATGCAGTACCTAAGCAAGAGAGGTAGGGAAAGTTTAAGAGATAAGATCACAGCACAAACAATAATAACCAAAACAAGCAATCTAACCATCAAACTGCATAACAAATTATTTGTACCCGTTAGCTAAAAAATAAACATACCGGAAAACCATGCGAAGGGCGATTATTAGCTGGCAAGCTGAATGATGACCATAATTCAGAAATTAAAGATAGCAGATCCTGTAAATATTTACGAATATGCTGCACAAGCACATCAAAACCTCAAAATCAAATGCCAGAAGAAAGTGAATGTCAGTTACATGTGTGAAAATCATCAAGACGTAAAAATATACCTGACGCACAATCGACACAAGGGTACCCAGCTTCCATGTTATAAAATCCTTCAGATGATCATCACATGTACGAACTATCAGAAAGAGTTCAGGTAAAACCTACAGAAAGAAAAGGACAATTCAATAAATCAACCGACAAAAACACAAGCATAAAAGCTAAACTGAGCTAAAAAATTAATCCACAAACCTTTGGCAAGTATGGAACACAACCCAGACCCATCGACTAACCTCACATAAAAGAAAAATCAATGACTTAGAGAAGTTAAAAATAACAAACTTTCAAATAAATAAGGACTATGATAAATATTGAAGTAAAAAATTAAATAAAAAAAAAATCCATTACTGAACATACCTTGAATATAAACATAAGAGATCCAACCACCTTTTGGTGGTAACTGGCAAGAGAAGGATCCCTAAGGATTCGCATGAGAGAATTGATAGCAACCTAAAAACAGTTATTTTACCCAAAAAAATAAATAAATAAGAGTTTCAAATAGAAACGGACAAAAAATGTTAAAAGAAGCAAGCAAGCAAGAAGAAGAGTAAATTAAGCTGGGCACTACAGTGGAGTAATAATCTTCAGATGTAGCAAATGATGGCCGAAGGTCCATGGGTAGTTCATCCATTGATGTTGGAATATGTTGACCAGAATCACTGGCAGCACGTGCAACATCTCCATGCGACCCAGGAAGGCTTTGCTGATTTCTTTTATGTGCATGGGGATCCAAAGCACCCATGATACCAAGAACCTGGAGAAGAACAAAGTACTCAGCATCAGAAAAAAGCTACACAGTTAACTAATGTGGAGTTCAAGTGCAACTACCTTTAGCACTTCTCGTCTGGTAGACCACGCTAACTCACCATTCAACAATTTCAAAAGCAAGCCAAGTAATTGTGGGTAGTCATTATAAGGAGCTATGACATACCTGTAAAATCCATACAGGAAAATCTTCTAAACACCATAAAAAACCCAGAACTAGCAACCATTCTAACATAATACATTCATAAGTTACATAATGTGGATTTGGAAGAAAGTTCCTCTGACAATTCCATTTACAAGCATCAAGTAATAAGATGGAAATTGTTTAAGCTTAACGTTAATGATAATGTGACCAAAAGATGCTGTAAAGAATACAGGGAGAGTTACACCATCTTATTGCCAAAAATAGTAGTTGTAGATATGGTACCATCAAGCAAATTATAAGTTTCCTTTACTGATCTTTCCTAAGAAACTTCATACAAAGAATATAACACCTCCCTCTCCTTCAACTTCTGCCTTAGCAATTTCCTTGAGAGAGTCCTTTTTATTGAAGCAAACTTCCCAAATCAGTAGAAATTTAAGTCAACTGCACATCTGACACAGGAAGGTCATTCCACCACAAACCTAAGGCAGTTAAACCTAATAGGCCAATCAGATGGGGGACTTGTGGAAATCTAATCTTCATTATTACTTGATTAGTTGACTTTGTGTATTTTAGTTAAGTCTCTTATTTTTAGAATAAGAAGTGATTTGGGTAATTACACCAAATCCATTAGATATTTTCCTATTATGTGTAGAGAGTAAATTACTCCTTTGATTAGTTGTTTTAATGCATGAAAATCTTGGGTTTTAAGGCTGAGAATATTCAGCCTTTAGCCTATATATTTTCACGCAATTCTAGCATTGTAATAACAAAAATATGGAAAAATAAAATAGTTTTATTCTAAAGATTTCTTCAGGACTAGATAATATCTACAATATATAGTTGGGAAATACATTCCAGTGCTCCCTGATGATAAGAACTAGAATGAGGTATCATGTAGGAAATAATTACAGAATTATAATAGTTCCAAGATTGGGCAACGAATGATGAATCATATAGAGTATAAATGACCTATAATGCCTAGATGAATCATATAGAGTATAAATTACATGAAATTTCTAGCATATCATGTGATCAGAGAAGTAGATATTAATTGTTAAAAACAAATAAGTCAACAAGACACCATGGCAGATCTGTAATGGCTTTTAAGACTTGGAAAATACTATATCTTTTTCATGAATTTTGTCAAAAATAAGCATTAGCCTTCATGCTTCTATCTTAAGCTGCCATGCTGCATTGAACTCTTAAAAACTGAAAAGATAACTTAGGGTAAAAGCATTGTCATGATCATTCCTTATACATCTGACCTAAAATGCCTAATGTTTCAATACATGCTCCACAAGGGGAGGCCCTGGGATGAAAAGTTTTCAGCATGTGTATTAGGAAAACTGGCAAAGAATAGGTTATATATTGCATTCAAACCAGAGAAAAAATAACAATCAAAATGGTCATACAGACTGCAAAGCAACATAAAATGTCCTACATACCCAGTGCTCTGTACAACTTGACCAAGAGTAGAAACAGCTACTTCACGCTTTGTAACAGCTGCTCCATCCAATAATGCTTCAACAATTAAAGGCATAAGTTCTGGTATATATTCTCTCATTGCAAAACCGCCCTAAAATAAGTCACATCCCAAAAAAGAATAGTAGGAGAACGTGTTATACAAGGAACGTTGTGATTAGTTACACAGCAACAAAGCTAAGTTACTAATCCAACAGTGCTAATTTAACACAACTTATAAATTCACAGTTGATGCAAACACAAACTTTTCCTAGGTCTATCAAAACAAATATATTACTACAAGAATGGTGTTATGTGTAAAAGCAAAGAAACAGAAAGTTGACCCACCACTCTAGCAAGATCTCCAACAGTTACAAGAACTCCACTGATAATACCATTATTGGCATTGACTCCAGTGCCCTCAAGTAGTCGCTCCACAAGAGCCTAGACAATAAAATATTCAATATCATGAAGACAGAACCACAATTAAGGAAATACCACCCACTCCCCCCCCAATAAGAAAAAGAGCTACTAGAAAAGAGGAAAGCAGAATGAAAAGAACTAAATAAAACCGCATGACAAATTAAACCTTGTGCACTGGGGCAATATATGGGAGTATTAGTCGTTCACAGTTGCGTATTAAACAACCAAGCAACTTGGCACTCTCTTCTCGACATTTGTTATCTGCACTGCTGACAATGCAAGTGAAGTCAATAATCGATGCAGCATAAAAAGGACAAAAGTTCTTTTTGTTTACCTTTGCCTTAAATGTGTCAATAACTGTATCAGATGACGACGGAGTGCTGGAAGAACGTATGCAGGATTTTTCTCTGATAATCTTCCACATACTGATATAGCATATTCTCGGACATCAAAATCCTATAGCAAGAGAAACATTCTCTCTATTCATAAAAGTGCAACACAAAGTAATGCAAAAACTGGAACAAAAAGCATAGCTTTTTTAGCACACAGTAAATGTTGGCTGTCCGGATTAGAACCCCACAACTGACTTCCACGAGACTATCCTTAATCTAAGCAATATGCATGTCTCCACACTTTTTGCAAAATTCATTTCCAAAAACAAAAGTGAATATGAAAATATTAATTTTTTGGAAAAGACAGCACCTAGAATGTTCAGTCAAGAGTAACTTTAGAAAAGATAAAGAAAGACGGTGGATATTGTGGGAAAACACTTATTTACAGTTGGTTGTAATCTTGTAATCTTGTAATCTGTTTATTTATATTTGTATCTCTAGAATTAAATATTTGTATCCCTAGAATTAAGGACAAAAAATTAGGATAGACAATCCCTCAATTATAGGATTAGCTTTTTAGGAAGATTTAGTTTCCTAGTTTAACCCCTAGTTAGTTGTATATAAACCCAAGGTTTTTGTACAATTCTTAATGAGCAGTTTTTCAATATACATTCAATTTCCACACTAATTTATTTCTTAGTTTTTCCACATGGTATCAGAGCTTTAGGCTCTTCTTGGGAAGCAAAATTTTCAGCCTTCATTACTGACTTCTATTTTAAGCCTTCATTGCCAAATCCTGTTTAGGCCTTCATTGCCGAACCCTTTCAAAGAAAGATATCACTACCACCT
Source organism: Durio zibethinus (assembly GCF_047325235.1). Lineage (NCBI taxonomy): Eukaryota > Viridiplantae > Streptophyta > Magnoliopsida > Malvales > Malvaceae > Durio > Durio zibethinus. The sequence goes on from NC_143163.1 coordinate 5,441,766, forward strand.
AATTTGAGGAAATATCAATTGGCAAAATCACTGGAGTACTACAGATGTCTCGAAAACAAAGAGAGTTCGATAGGGAAGAGAGTGAAAAGCTGAGAAACTTATTGAAAATCCTTGAAAAGCCTACTGTGGTATGTTCTTTGGGTAAGGTCTCTAGTTCAGGTAAAGCTTATGATTCTCATGGATTAAATGTCTCGGTTAAGCCTATTACGAGTTCTTGGGTCGTTGACTCAGGAGCCACAGACCATATGACACATTCCTCACAGAAGTTTAGTACATATACCCCGTGTCCTAGTAATAAGAAAATTGTTGTTGCAAATGGTTCACTTACTACAGTGGCAAGATTAGGAGATGTTCTAGTAATAAGAAAAGCCTACTGTGGTATGTTCTTTGGATAAGGTCTCTAGTTCAGGTAAAGCTTATGATTCTCATGGATTAAATGTCTCGGTTAAGCCTATTACGAGTTCTTGGATCGTTGACTTAGGAGCCACAGACCATATGACACATTCCTCACAGAAGTTTAATACATATACCTCTTGTCCTAGTAATAAGAAAATTGTTGTTGCAAATGGTTCACTTACTACAGTGGCAGGATTAGGAGATGTTCTAGTTAATCCTTCGTTTGTTCTCAAAAATGTTCTTCATATTCCTGGATTGTCTACTAATCTGATATCTATACAAAAATTTACCAGAGATATGAATTGCAAAGTGACTTTTTATCCCTCTTATTGTGAATTTCAGGACCAGAGTTCGGGGAAGATATTTGGAATTGCTAAGGAGAAGGATGGACTATACTATCTTGAGACATCAAATAACACAAGTAATATCAAGAATAGTTTACCTTTGTCATTTCTTTCTGAAAAATCTTCCAATAACGACAAAATCTGGCTTTATCATTTTCGTCTTGGACATCCTTATTTTGGAACTTTGAGAAACATGTTTCCTTCTTTGTTCAAAGGATTAAATGTCAAAGATTTTCATTGTGATGTTTGTGAACTTGCAAAGCATAGATGTGTGTCTTTTCCAATTAGTAACAAAAGAAGTTCTACTCCCTTTTACTTGATTCATAGTGGCATTTGGGGTCCCTCTACAATTCTTAATATTTCTGGTGCAAGATGGTTTGTTTCATTCATAGATGATTGTACCAGGGTCTCTTTGGTTTTTTTACTTAAATTCAAATCAGATGTGAATAGTGTATTTTTAAGCTTCCAAAACATGATCCAAAATCAATTTCGAGTGAGAATCAAGAGATTTAGGTCCGATAATGCAAGAGAATACTTCAACCAGAGTCTATCCACCTATTTCCAAAAAGAGGGGATTATTCATGAGTCATCTTGTGTTAATACTCCATAGCAGAATGGAGTGGCAAAGAGGAAAAACAGCCATTTACTAGCCACAACCTGAGCCTTTCTTTTTCAAGCAAATGTACCTAAATCTTATTGGGAGGAAGTTGTTCTTACTACCACACACATTATAAATAGGTTACCTTAAAGGGTTTTGGGATTTAAAACTCCTATGAAACTACTCTCACAATTTTATCCCAACCTCAATACCACAAACAATCTCACACCTAGGATATTTGGTTGTACATCATTTGTTCATGCTCACAATCATAACAGGGGAAAGTTGGATCTAAGAGCGATTAAATGTATTTTTGTAGGGTATTCCTCAACTCAAAAAGGATATAAGTGCTATCATCCTCCTACCAAAAAATTCTATGTGTATGCAGATATCACTTTTGAAGAAAGTAAACCATTTTTTACTCAACCTTATCTTCAGGGGGAGACTTCATTCATGGAAGATAAGGATAAAGACTTCTTTTTGCTTGATTTGTCCCCTTCTTCAACGTTTACACCCATTAATTCTTCTGAGTTGAAACCTATTTCTGCTGAGCCAAACTCAAACACTGAATTTGAGTCTGAACCCATTCCAAATACAAAAGATGTGACAAAGGATAATATTGTTCTTGATTCTATGAAGGAATTACAGGTGTACTCAAGAAGGAAAGTTCCAGATCTTGAACCAGTGCCAGTCCAAGAACCTGATCCTAACTCTAGAAATGAGGTAACTACAGTTTTTGACTCTGTTTCTCAAAATGAGCATGAATCTCCTAAAACTATAACTAGTGATTATGATTTGCCTATTGCTATTAGGAAAGGAACCAGAGAATGTACTAAGCATCCATTAGACCCAATCTCTAATTTTGTGTCATTTGAAAAATTCTCACCATCCCACAAAAATTTTCTTGTGAGCCTAAACACCATTTTTGTTCCAACTACATTATTCAAGGCATTATCCAGTGAGAATGGAGGCAAGTCATGAAAATAAAAATGGAGGCCTTTGAGAAAAATCAAACATAGGAACTGGTAGAGTTGCCTAAAGAAAAAAATCCAGTGGGGTGTAAATGGGTTTTTTATGTAAAATACAAGGTAGATGGTACTATTGAAAGGTACAAAGCCAGGTTAGTGGCTAAGGGCTACACTCAAACCTATGGAGTGGATTATCCGGAAACCTTTGCTCCAATTGCCAAGTTGAATACAGTTAAGATTTTGTTATCATTGGCTGCAAATTACAATTGGCAGCTTCAACAATTTTATGTAAAGAATGCTTTTCTACATGGTGATTTGGAAGAAGAAATATATATGAAGGTTCCACCGGGATTTGGAGGTCCTCTAAAAGCAAACAAAGTATGCAGGCTGAAAAAGACTTTATATGGCCTTAAACAGTCTCCTAGGACTTGGTTCGGGAGATTTGCCAGAGTGATGTTAGCAATGGGATATAAACAGAGTCAAGGAGATCACACATTGTTTATCAAGCACTCTGATTCAAGGAGAGTCACAGTTCTATTAGTGTATGTTGATGATATAATTGTAACTGAAGATGATTAAAAAGAGAGAGAATCTCTAAAACAATGTTTGGCTAGAGAATTTGAGATAAAAGAGCTAGGGAGATTGAAGTACTTTCTAGGAATTGAAGTATCTCACTCACGGCATGGTATTTTCATCTCACAACAGAAATATGTGATGGATCTCTGAAGGAAACTGCGAAGCTCACATGTAAACCTGCAAATACCCCTATAGATCCTAATCATAAAATTGGAAAAGCTAATGAAGATGCTGATTATGCAGATTTAGTAACTGATAGAAGATCCACCTCAGGTTACTGTACTTTCTTAGGTGGTAATCTTGTGACTTGGAGGAGTAAAAAACAGAATGTGGTGGCAAGATCAAGTGTTGAAGCAGAGTTCAAAGCAATGGCTCAAGGAATTTGTGAACTACTATGGTTAAAGATTATCCTAGAAGACTTGAAGATCAAGTGGGATGGACCAATGAGACTCTACTATGATAACAAGTCTGCAATAAGCATTGCACACAATCCTGTGCAACATGACAGAACAAAACACATTGAAGTAGACCGGCATTTCATAAAGGAGAAACTAGACAGTGGGTTGATTTGTACACCCTATGTATCAACCAAGGGTCAACTTGCAGATGTTTTGACTAAAGGTCTCAGCAGTGCAATATTTTAAAAAATTATTTCCAAGCAGGGAATGAAAAACACCTATTCACCAGCTTGAGGGGGAGTGTGGGAAAACACTTATTTACAGCTAGTTGTAATCTTGTAATCTGTATATTTATATTTGTATCTTAGAATTAAGGACAAAAAATTAGGATAGACAATCCCTCAATTATAGGATTAGTTTTTTAGGAAGATTTAGTTTCCTAGTTTCACCCCTAGTTAGTTGTATATAAACCTAAGGTTCTTGTATAATTCTTAATGAACAGTTTTTCAATATACATTCAGTTTCCACACTAATTTATTTCTTAGTTTTTCCACAGATATCAGACACAATGTCTCATTTGGGAAAAGTTAATGATGATAGGAACAGTGAAAGTGACAAAGACAAGACTTACCAGTCAGAAAATTTCAAGTCTTTATCCATGGAAAATGTAGATAAACACTATTTTTCAAATTGGAATAAGAAAAAGCATACAATTATTAATTTTCTAATTTCTTATTTAAACAACATCATTACCCCAGTCCTGTCGCCCATCATATTACCCCATCCCTTTCGTCTAGATATCAAGAATGTAAAATCTCAGAATTAAGATGATAACATTCTAGTTCTTTTATTTCATAATCCAGCAGCTCAATATTTAAGTAAAGAAAAGCCAGCCATCAAGACAATTAATAGTCCTATATAGCAATGATGAATTAAAAAAGAGGCATATAAAAATGAAACTTTCTTGAAAATGTAAAATTGGATTAAATTGCACCTCATCATTTAAAGCAGCAAAAACTGCACTCAGACTATCAGCCTGTGCTAAAAAATCATCAAAACCTCTATTTCCATGGAGAGAGGAAAATATCGAATGGCGAACAGTAACATCAGCATCCGCAACAGCTGCAATGAGTAGCTTCTCTACAAGCTGTGCAAAACCCAATATTAATTTGTAAGCAAGAATATGCATCAGAAAGATTATGACACAGATAAATATTATTACATTAATCTCATCACAACTATTAATAACTACTAATTAAAAAAGGCAAACAAACCTCCTCAACAAGACGCCTTCGCTTTCCTCCAGCTCGGTTTGACCGAGTGGAACCAAATTGTGGGGATGCAATACAAGAAAAAGAATTTGCAACTAATCTGCAACAGCATAAAGCAGCATCTTTTCGTGTGGCTCCATCCTCATCATCAAGATACACAACAACTGATTCTCTAGCAAACTCAAGAAGTTCATGTCCCTAAACCATTCAATATTTTAGTGCTCAATTATGGTTTCCATAACACATCCTGTATAATATAGGTATGCAAACCTTGAAATTAAAACGAGCAAGAGTCTGCAAAGCAAGCTGAACAAGGGCCGAACCACTAAGCTCAGACACTGGTTGGGGAATATTTGCAGCAGTGCCTCGAACCAAGGCAGCAGCTGGCCTTGCCTGAAAATAATGGGACTTTGAAAGAACCAAGGAAATGCAATCAAGAAGCCGATCTTGAATAGTGGGAAGCAAAGATGGAATACTGAAACAGAACCAATTATTTGTGAAATTAATATCCCCCAATTAGTCTCCAAAAGCATCTGAATACAAGGTCATGGCAGACCACATACCTGACAGTTATTTGCCTGAGTGCTTCAACAAGTGTAGGAGAAAGACCAGCAGAAAACATAACATCAAGGAGACCTCGTACATGGGACTCCATTGCAGGTCCCATGGCTTTTGCAATGTTTCCAACACAAGCCAAAGCTTCAAGCGAGGGTCTACCCTTGCGTGGTGCAATCTGCAGATATAGCATATGTAAGTAAAGTGTTAGAAATCTGGTTCCTTCTCAAATGAAAATAGCAGAAACTTCAAATTAAAAAACACGCACACAAGAATGCAACAAAAAGGGAAACCATTAATCATTAGAATTATGATACTCACTGCATCACGTAAGTGAGAGGTAATTGTCGGCAAATAGCGGACAAGGTCTCCGTCCAAAGCACCAGCCATCTCCCCTAGGGCAATAAACGCACTGGCACGTTCAGCTGGTAATCTTAGAACTGCAAGGATATGGTCCATGCATATCTACAAGATATCACAAGTCCAAATGCACATAATTGAAGTAAAAATAGCCACACAAAGAGTTCTCCATGCCAGTTATAAAAATGTTGTTTTATAAGGACCAACATTCACTAACCGTCAAGTAGTTTGTTACAAATCTGTCACGCAGGAAATGAGCAATGCGAGGTAGTAATGAAGTTATGCTAAGGCGAACAAGCCGATCACGATACTCTAGGTATCTAAGCACAATGTCAGCAACTTCTCTGTACCTTGACATCATAAATTCACCAGTGTTCCTGACCAGATTAAGTTTATCCACATCAAATACTAACATCAATCATATAGCAGAGGTAAATGACAGGTACTTGGCAAGAATGTTGCATGCTGATGGCACACAAGCAAAATACTCATTCCAGTGTACCACTAAACAACACATACACAACTATATATCATTTCATATGGCACTCAATAAAATATTTTTCCCATATGGAATAGATAATATTCTTTTTTTTTGGGGGGGTGGGGGGGAAGGGGGGAACAAATTGACTCAAAGCTAGAAATAAAAAATTACTGAAGCCAAAGTCATTTTTCATTAACAAATAATTTTTAAGACAATCACACCGACCTCAAAAGCTCTCCAACAGCAAGCAAAGAACCATGTATACTATGTATAGGAGCATTTTTCCCCAATCCATCTTGCGTAGCCTCAAACATTCGATAATACCTGTTAAACACCAACAGTTTAACATAGAAACTAACAAAGAGCATTTGAAAATTTAAGTTCAGAAGTTACAAAAATGAAAATCATAAGAAAGTAGACAATAAACCTTGCGTCATCTACAAACAAAAAAAAAACAGCATCCAAGGAATGTAACAAAGCCAAGCAGGCCTGAACTCCATGAAGATTAGCCCAGTACAAAGCACTAATACAGCAAGGCAAGTTATAATTCCTCTACTCTTGAGTTTCTTTGCAATTTAGTGAACATGGTCAGACCAAGTAGGAAAAGGGGAGATTTCATTCAAAAAGAAGGATTTATAAAAATCAAGCAACGGGAACCGCAAATAGGAACTCAACTCAGATGACCAGAAACTAAGAAACTATGACAAAAAGTTTCTACATACGTTAATTTATTTAAAAAAAAAAACCTTAAAGCTAGGAGAGCTATTGTTGCTATTTAGCTCAAATTTATGAAAAGAAAAAGAATGAGACTGCCAAAACTTCATAAATTAATAAACTAACCACTGCACTCGCCAACGCGTCTCACGTTTTTCAATAACACGAAGGCACGCTCGCAATGCCTCCACAGCACGCTCACGAACAGCCAATGTTGGATCCCTCAATGCAACCCAAATAGCATCAACAAATTCAGGCACATGAACATTGAATACAGTAGAAGCATTTTCAGCCATTTCCTAGTGTAATAAAAATGCAAATCTAGATTCAATAGAATAATCTTTTTCAACAAATATAAACTAAAATTCACTTAAACAATATACTGATTTCCCATATAAAATCAACAAATAATCCCTTTCAAGACACCAATTCGTAAAGAATAAAAAAAATCCCACATCACACTCACCTTCAAAATTAAGACAGCAGCAAAACGGCGATACTCCACTCTCTCCCCATGAAGCCACTCCAGGGCAGTTTTGATCTGAGAAATAGAGGCATAGACTTTATTTTCTTTCCCATTGAATTACGCTACAGAAATTAGGGATGTCCTCAACAAACCTGAAACTCCACTTCATCTGCAGTCATTGCACCACCAGCTCTAGCTAGGTGGCCAAGAACTTTACTAGCAAGGACGAGTATTTCAGGATCACGCTTAAACTCGAAGACAGTCCGCATATAATAAGAAAACTTGGAAACCTTAGACGCATTCTCCCCAAGTGCCACGTCTATCAACTCGTCAATGGCTCTTAAAGCTCCCATGTTTTGTGCAACATCGCTACTTTCCAATAGGCTCGAAATTCGATCATATAACAGATCCATAAAACGGGAAAATGCTTCCCCGCTAAGATCACGAGCTTCTTCTTCCAAATGCTTTTTCAATGCTAATGGAGCTCCTTCCTGTTCACAATAATGCAAAGCCAAAATTAAATTCCCTTCAATGAAATATAATCAATTGAACTGTTGAAGTAATCTTATTATTGATGGTTTAGGGTTTACAAATACTTAGACAAAAGCCAAATATTCGCCCAAGGAATTTCGAATTGTTTCCACTTTCTAGAACTCTACAAGAGAACAGAGAGAAAAGCATGGGACTGAGTGGAAAAAGATTACCTTAGGGTTGCCACGGGTGCAGAGGTTGGCGAGTATACGGTTGAGCGTTTCGAAGCTTCCGCCAGCGGGGCCAGAGGCGGCGGGCCCGCCGTAGCGGAGGTTCTGTAAAGTCGACGCCATTTAACACCTCCCTCGCAAACTGTTGAAAATCCAATCCTAAAACCCTAATCTATAGTTTATTGTTTGAAATGTCTCAGATCTTCGCTCAAGGCATCGAATCCAACCACGCTCAAGAGAGAAGAAGACGGCAGTAGGAAGAAAAAAAAAAAAGAACTTTCCCAATTAATAATAAAAAATAATGGCGTTGAACGTACGCGTGGATTGGGTGCACCACCAAAATCTCAGCTTGACAAAAGAAACAGAGCCCTTCTGGCACTTTCTTCACCTCTGTATTTCTTTTTCTTCACAAAATAAATTTTAGTGACGGTAACATTTAGCTCTGGATGGTTAAAAAAAAGTTTACAATCGCAGTCGTTGCAACCGATCAAAAAGTTTACGGGCACCTGCTGTGCCCATTGGTAAAATTTTATAAAAATTAACTTTTTATAATAATAAAAATTGGTAAAAAATTAAGATGATATTTATGAATATAAATTTCTAATTAATATTATTTTTTAAATTTAGTAAAAATAATTTTTAAATATAAAATATTATTTTAAAACAAAATTTTTTCATTTTTTTAGTTCACCCTTTTGAGTGGAATATTAATTAGTAATTGACGCATTAACATTGCATTTATTTTATGATCTCATATTGTAAAATTTTTTTTGGGGGCAAATTTAAAAAATTAGGTAATTTTTATATACGGTAAAAATCAAAATTTCACAACACCATAAATTTCATTAATACTAGATGATAGTTGAAACATAAATAAAATTTTAAGGGTTGTTTGTTTAGTATTGCGTAATTTTTCAAAAATTTTGTTTCTATTTTAGTTTGTTTTGTTTCTAAAATTTTAAATATGTAAAATATATTTTACAAGTAATATTATTTTCATTTTTATTTTTTATTTTTTATTTTTTAATAAAATTAAAAAAATTTTATTTTTTCAAACAAAATATGATATAATTTTGGAATAATGCATTTGCATGCTCGTGATGATCATAATAATAATTATTATTATAATAATAAATGATCTAAAGTAATCTATTATGAATTTTAAAATAAGTTAAAAAAATTTTATTTATTTTCATTGATGAATCTATGTTTTTTTTTTTAATGTTCATTTTTATTATATATAAAAAAATTATTGATAAATTTATTAATTTTGTTAACAAAAAACATGTTTAGAATAAAGTTTTAAAAGTATTGAAGATAAACTTTTTTTTAATTGTTTTTTTATTTTTATTGGTGTTAGTGACACTTTTCTTCAACATAGATATCCATGTCTACTTATTTTATTTTGATATTAATTTATATTTTCTTACTATTAATCGCATTCAAATACAGTAAATATTTTTTCCTGTCAGCTATTTACCCTTCCTTTAAAGCAAATGTTCCAAAATATTTTATCACTATTTTCTATTTATAAAATATTTCTTTTGGATTATAAAAAGGAGAACTATTATAAAAATTTTTAGGTGAAATTTTTAAATTTGTTGTAAAATAGAATTTAATAAAAACCTTAATAAAAAATAAAAATCAATAGATTGATAAAATTTAATGTGAATATCAATAATATGTAAAAAAATTATTAAAAATATTATTTATAATTTAAATTTGATGGATATTTATTTAATGATAAAAATTATGTTAATATTTTTACTAAAAATATCTATCTCAAAAATATATATCAAAATTTATTAAAATTATTTTAATTTTTACACATTTAATTTACTTAATAAGATTTTTTAATCTAATAATTTTAAATTTTAGTTTTAATTTTTATTTAATTATTTTTAATTAAAAATTTCATAAATTTCATTTAAGTTTTTTCCTCGTAAAATTATTTCCTTTACTTTTTTGAACAGAAGAAAATTTTGTTTTAAAACGATTTCTTTCATTGAATTTAGAACATGATTTAATTCCTAAAAGATTTTTAAAAAAGTTATTGGTTTAAAAATTAAGCAACAAATTTTAAAATTATGCTTCACTAAAGGGTTGCAAAATGGGCTTTTTTTTACTATCAAAACCAGCAATATTTGGGCCCTATCCGTCGTTTCAAACTTTTGGACTATGTGAAACACAGGTGGATTGACCACATCCTTCTAAGTTTGTAAGAAATGGCCCCAAATTTCTTTATCCATCTATCAAAATAAAATTTAATATGTTGAAAGTAATTATATAATTTTTATCATAAGTTTACTTGCAGGGGTAAGTGATGTGTTTTTATTTTTAAAATTTTAAATTTTATTGTATAATTTAATATTTATATGTTATTAAAAACTCTGATAATTAATATTCGTATTTTCAGTTTTTTTATATATTTTTTAAATAAAATTATCATTCAAAATAATTTAATAAATATAATATATATAGTTACAAATAATAAATATTGAGCCTTACTTTTTTGGATATTAAGATTGAAGAAATTAATAGTGATAATAATTATAATTTAAATAAAATTATATACTATTTTATTGTTTGGTTATGAATTTGTTTAAAGGTGGTGAAAAAGTAAATTTTAATGAATTTACTAAGTTTGACGTAAATAAATATGTTTAACTAACTTGAAAAGAAGATATATTTGGTAAAACCTAAAAACCTTTGTCGCTTAAAAAAATAAAATTTAAAAGAAAATGCATCATTGTTTTAGAAAGAGTTAATTATACTTTGGCTCTTGAACTTTGAAAAAATGTATAAATTGGTGTCTAAAAAAATTAAATATATAATTTGTAATATGAACTTTTAAATAATATATCATTTTAATTCAAATATACAAATTGCATCATGAATTTTTAAATAATATATTTTTTAGATCATTTTTATTGAAAAAATATTGATAATATATCTGCTGAATACATAATTTGATAATATTTGTCAAAAACTTTACATATAAGTTGATATGTTTAGCAAGATTAAAGTTTGAATTAACATGATACATAATTTGAAAGTGTAATGTGCGAATTATATATTTTATAAAAGTTCAAAATATAAATTTTACATTTTATTTCTTTATATATCAATTTTAATATTTTTCTAAAAATTTAAGTACCAAAAATATAATGAACTTTTTTATAAATTTCATTAGAAATAAAAAATTAATTAAAAGTCCTTTTACAAATACGATTTACTAATAATTTACAACAAATTCCATTTAGGAAAAACTAAAAAGCAAATCATCATAACTGGCTAGACAAGCACATTATTTTTCATGAATTTTTGTTCTCATATAGTATATGATGAGGATGATCAAATATTGGTTTCATGTGTACAAAAAAAATGTGAGGGTTTAATTTATTGAGAGGTTGCTCTTCTTTTTCCAAGCCTTGGTTGGATAGGTGTAAAGTGCAAAAGATGATTTATTTGAAGACAATCGATGCAGTGTTCATATAAAATGTCCTTTAAACAAATTATGTAAAAATGAATCAACTCCCATGAAAATGGATATATCCATTTTGAAAAATATTGATCCTTAATGAAATAGATTGATGTCATAAGATATAAATCTGAAGATTTACAATTAGACCTGACTTAAAGAGTTGCCATCAATCTTTTTTGTTAAAGTATGATTGGTCACTTAATTGAATTTGTCATATTTTAAAAAGAAGTTCCAAGTTTGACTTAAGTATTTTTAAAAGGTGGATTTTAGCCTACAAAACCATATCTAGATCCAAGAGTACAGTTATGTGTAAAAAAAATTATAGTACTTTCATAACACCCATCGAAGAATGATACCAGTTTAAGTTTATATTATCCAAGCCTTAAAATGTGTTTGTAATTTTATCAAGTAAATTTAATATTAAAAATTTGTCTTAAAATTACTCTAATCATTTGATAATAATTTAAGATAATTTTTTTATCTCAGAAGTATTTATGAAAACTCATGTCCTACTCCGAAGATGCTTTATCGACGAATCCATTAACATTTTTCTTTTTGAAAACAATCAACAAAATCTTTCAATCATTTGATAAGATTTTATATTGATACATATCCCCAATAGTTAGTTGAAATATTTATTTGAAAATTTTTTTTATGAATTTTTATAAAAAAATGATCATTGAATCTTTCAATAGTTTAATAAGACTTAACTTAGATATTTAAATCCTTCAATTGTTTGATAAGATTGACAAATTATTTTTTTCAAAAATTCATTAAATCTTCCAATCGTTTGGTAATACTTAATTCGATATTTGAATATTTCAATCGTTTGGTAAGATTTTATAAATTCACTATAAAAAATTATTTAAATATGTATAAAAAAAGAAAAAGAAAAACAATTAAGTGAAATGAAAAGATATAGAAATAAACCAATTACAAAATAAATCGAGCTAAAGTTGAAAATACTCCAAGGCAAAAATCAAGCCTACTCCATTTTTAGGTTAATGGATTGGGTTAAAGCCACCAATTCTAAGCCTACTCCATATCTGGGCTAATAGATTGGGCTAGAGCCAAATATAACCTAACACTAATTCCAAGAAACCAAGGCCAAGGTAATTCAAGTCCAATAACAAATTTATTTCTTCATTTTCCTTGTTATTACAACTCATTTTATCTTTTTCAATAGTCAAACCACTTTTCTAGTAGTTCACTTGTATTTTTTATTTCACACCTTAACTTCAATTTTCCTTCTCACTAATGTCACGATGTACCTAAAAACCTTGAATACTTAAGATCACTGGTCACTTTTCCATAAATAGGCTAGGACTCGAGCCAAATTCCTATTATAAATTTCTTTGTGGCTTTCTCTTTTTTTTGTATGAATTAATTTTTTCTTTGCCCAATGGTGTCTATTTACTGTGTATTTGGATGTCTTGCCTTTATGTTTTAAATTGAACTAAAAATACTCCCAAAATGAAATCCCACCAGAATAAAAAACACTAAATTTGCTGCCAACTTTTTTCTTTATTTTCCCTTGTGAATGTTTTCATCGGTGTCCCTTCTTTTCCAACCTCGGTCCTATGGTGCTTTTTTATAGAGATCTAGTTTCAAATTATGAGAACTCTTGATTTAAAAGAGTTTTAATTTCACTTTAATTCAAGCTGAGACTTTAATTCCAATCAAAAGCCTTTAAATCTAAAAAAGTCCAACCTTGAACCAATTTGGTTTTACCATAACTTTTTTTTAAAATAATAACAACTTTAAACTAAATAGAATACCAAAAATATATAAAAAATTCAAAGCCTTATATTAAAATATAAATTGATCTCAGACTAAATAGGACGTTTACAGCTACCCCTCCTTATTCATTTTTTGTGAAACAAGAATTGTGCAAAGATATAGACACTTATTACATCCAGATTTGACACAAAGAAGAAAATTTTAGATACTCTCATCTATAATAAAGATTTACAATTTACAACTAAAATTTTAAACATTCGTAATTTGAAATCCAAGAATTCTCAACTTGAAGTTCAGAGGTTCGTAATTAAATTTAAAGATTCTCAATTTGAATTTAAAAGCTTGCAACACATTTAAGGTTCATCCAAAAGTTCAAAGATTCGCAAATAAATTGAATTTAAAGATTCACAAAAGTTCAAAGTTCACAAAAGATTCAAGATTCTAAAAAATTTAAAATTCGTAAAAGATTCAAAGATTTACAAAAATTCAAAATTCGCAAAGATTCGCAAAAGATTTTAAAAATTCACGAGTGATTCAAGATTCATAAAAATTCAATGATTCACAAGTGATTCAAGATTCGTAAAAATTTTCAAAGATTCGTGAGTGAAAATTTTAAACATTTGCACATAAAATTTCAAAGATCTTCATATGAAAATTTTAGAGATTCATATCCAAATTTCAAAGATTCGTAATTAAAACTTTTAAAGATTCAAATCCAAGATTAAGGTTCTTATTTAAAAATCTTAGAGATTTACATTTAAAATTCAAAAGTTCGCATTTGAAAAATTTTTATTAGAGGTTTATATCTAAATATTCAAAAATTTATACATTCAAAAATTTTAGAGATTCACATATAACATTCAAATATTCACATTCCAAAAAATTTAGAGATTCTCATCCAAGATTCACATTTACAAAAATTTTCATAATAGTTTTAAAATCTTATCCTAATAAAACCCCATGGACAAAAGGCTTACCAACTTTGAAAAATATATAAAAAAAAGACTTCTCTTATTAGAGGCTCAACAACTTTTGAAATATAAAAAGGGATTCTTATTTGAAAGAGATCAAAGGTTCATTCAAATATTCAAATTGAAGATTTGAGATTTTCAACGAAAGGTTATTGAGATCTACATAATTTTTTAAAATTCGTATCAACGATTCAAAGATTCACATTTGAGAATATTACAGATTCACATCCAAGATTCAAATATTCTAAATTGAAAAGTTCAAATCTAAAATTCAATCTCTTAAGGATTTACATAAGAGATTCTCACATTAAAATGAAAAAACTCATTTAAATAAAAGCTATGAAACTTTAAAAACTAAAAGAGCTCATTAACCAAGGTTTACCAACTCTTCTCAAAATCATTTACTTCATCTAAAAGGTTTTAAACTTTATCTTTGCAAAGTTTTCCTCATACAAGGATCAAAATCTCATAAAAAGGCTTTATTTTTGCAAAATATTTCCTCAATCGAGGATTATTTTCATACTCATTTTTTTAAAACTTCCCATCAGGAATCAAAATCTTATTTTCAAAAATTATTCTTCACCAAAGATTAAAATCTCATATTTGGAAAAACTTATCATCAAGTAAAAATATTTCACATTCTCACCATTTCAAGATCTAAGATCATAACTTCTTACCAAACAAATTACATAAGTATAAAGTTTATGAATGTAATGCATGAAAGCAATGTTTATGAATGCAATGCATGAATGCAATGTTTATGAATGTAATACAAGAATGCAACTTTAAATGTGGCAAAAAAGGTTTTCAAGATCATTCCAATGTCTTTATTCTTTAAGTCCACAAACCCTTCTTTTTCAATCTCTTAGGTTATCATAGTTGCCCTATGATACTTTTTTAATCTCATCATTCATAATTTTTCTTTTAAGCTTTTCAATACTAATGATTTTAGAATTAACTCACAAATTTCATCAACTGATTCATTTCTATCATTTGCTTAAAACTTATAAACTCCATTAACTAATCCATTGCTATTTTCATCACTTGATCACTATATTTGCAAAACATTTTCTCAAGCTTCTTTATTCTTATTTCATTTTCTTCTTGCCTTTATCATTCTAGATTTCCTTTTAAATAAATGCATGAATCTTTTATGAATATTATCATTCATTATTTATCATCATTTCAACTTATAACAAATGTAATGCAGCCATCTATTTCCTCATTTCATTTTGGGGATGTAAAATTGGTAAAAAACAAGAAAAATTAGAGGAAATAAGTATTCATTATTGAAAGAAATAAATGAAATCTAGTCAAGAACAAATAAAAAATGAATAAAAAAAATTACTATGACTATTTGGATGGGATATCAACATCTAAATAATGAATATTCAAACAATTTTGAATTCTAATTCAAGATTCTTTCTCAAAAACTCATTCCATTAAATTTCTAAATTATTTTGAACACAGCAAACTTTATCCCAATTTAGTAGAATCTTTAGATAACATTGATTTTTTCAACTCATATATATTTACCTAAATTGTCTTCAGATTTTCAATTTGAATCTTCCTTATTTTTTCTTTTTTTTTTTTCATATCTTTCTCATTTTTTGTTCCTCATTTTTCTTTTTCTTTTCATTTTTTTTCACTTTATTCATTATTGACACCCTCATCTAATTTCAAACCAATCATAAAATACTAAAACAAATCATTATCTCATTGTCCTATCATAAATATGCTTTAGTTCAATATTTGGCACTTTAATTTAAGCATTCATATTTGATCAAAATAGATTTTTAAGGGATGTAATATAGGCTAAGGTGAAGCGTTATGAACAAAAAGATAAAATAGGCTTAAAACATATATTTCAAGGTGTAGACATCCATTTGTGTTTAGGCCTATTGAGGATCGAGCTCGAATAAGCCCATTGGGACTTAAGCCCATTTAAGCCCACAATTGGGCCCAGTGAGGTTCAAGCTCAATTGGGCCTAGTAGGTTCAGACCCGATTGGGCCCATTAGTGTTCAGCCCAATTAGACCTATTTGGGTCCAAATGGATAGCTTATTATTATTATTATTATTATTATTATTATTGTTCCCTTTATTTTTATTTTTATTATTTATTTATTTTCATTTTTTATTTCTTTCTATTTTTTTCTTATTTCTTTTTTGATTCCACCTGTATGAGAAAATTAGAATCAGAATCCTCTTGGTCAATTTAGAATCAAATTAGTATGATTGCTAAAATTTTGAACCTAAAATCTCGTTTGGACAGAATGCAATCCCAGAAATCAAGCTTGGGATTGATTCTGTTCGTTTCATGAATCGATCTTAGGCTGCCTATAAATTGGACCTATTTTATAGAACACAGATACGGAGAAAATAGATAAAAAAAATAGAGTGAAAATCACTAAAAGAAAGTTTAAGAAATTTTGTGCAGAAATGGTTTTGGAAATTGATCTTGGGGTTTTTAAGTTAATTTATGGTTTTGGGAGTAAATTCAGGTTTTTGGATGTGAATTTAGGGTTGTAGAAGGTTCGAGGAAAGCTTAGAACTATCTGGGAATTTTTTTGAATTTTTTTGGATTTTTTTAAATTTTTTTGGGTTTTTTTTTGTTTTTTAAGAACTTTAAATTTTTTGGTGGAATTTTTCGGCAAAGGTTGAAGTTTCTGGCGAGATTCCAGCAAGATTTTCAGAATCCGACAGGTTTTTTAAAAATTGATGGATTTTTTAGTTTTTAGTTGCATTTTTTTGGTGAAGTTTTCAAAAATCGATGAGATTTTCAGTTTTCGATTGAACTTTTCGATGGGTTTTCTAGAGAGAGGTTAGAGGATTTTGAGAGCAGAGAGAGAGACTCTAGAAGTTCTGAGGAAAAATGTAAAAAGGTGCCTTTTTTACCACTCTAGAATAACATCATTTTAATAAGCCAAGATCCGTGTCGACCCGAAACCTACGCGCTAACCCACGTCCTGACTCGACCTAATTACAGGTTTTTCCTTTTTTTATTATTTTTTATTTTTTGATTTCTATTTTATTTATTTTATTTTCATCCATTTTTTTATTTTTTTATTTTTTAAAAAAAAAAGAAAAAAAAACAAAAAAATTTGTTTTGTCATTTCTTAAGCAAATGAGACTCTTTCTAAAAGAAAAGAAAAGGAAAAATGACAAAGAAAATAAAACAAAAAAAATCAATAATTCATTATTAAATTATTTGGTAAATTATAAAAATGAGCAAGGCTTGGATAATTCAAAATCAAACTAGTACCATCTTTCAAATTGGTGCTTTAGGGGTGCTATAATCTTCCCCATGCGCAATAGACTTCCAAACCTAACATTTATTTTGTAGATCAGCTTCAATCAAGTGGCCAATCACACCTAACAAAAAAAGATTGGTGGTGACTCATTTTCATTCCAAGTCTAGTGGTAGGTCCACGGATCTATACGTTATAACAGTTTGACGACTCCACTGGAGACATTTAAGAGTTAAGCCAATAAATAATTTTTTATTATTCAAGCCTTGCTTAATAAGTTTAAAATTATTTTATTCCCTTTTATTGCTTATATTTGCATTATTATTTATTTTCCTTTTCATTGTGTATACTTGCTTATTTTTTATTGCTTATATTTGCCTAATTATCTATTTATATATCTGTCATTCATTTGCATATATATAACATAAGCCCTCTACTCGAGCTTTACCTTTTATGAGGGAGTGAAGTGCCTAGCCCTCATGAGATTTCATGTCTCTGTATGGGCCT